>NW_027202686.1:0-173405 GCF_024711535.1 Dipodomys merriami
AGTGGAGGGGAGTGAAAGGGAGGATATGAGAGGAGAGGGTAGCTGGGTAGAATTGTCTACTGCTCACTAAGGTATTGTTGGACAATCAATGCCGTTGCATTTATGTAGCCAAAGCTTTATATTTTTGGTAGTAAGTTGATATATAAAATACCAATTTACAGGTAGTAACCTGTTAGTGTGCTTCCTCCTGCACCAAGGAAGCCACAGTTAGGTTACTGTTACAGATAAGGCAAGAGTAAGCAGTTTAAGTTATTCTGAGAAACAATAATTGACATACTAAGAATGTTCCCTTGTATGGTGAAGTCAAGCATCACTCTTTTCCCTGCTACAGTCTTCCTCTCAACAAGAATAGCAAAACCAGAAGAGGAAGGAGATATCTGAGTAATGATCATCTCTCTGTTTAACCTCATCCCTTGGCCTCTCAAACAATAAAGCCAATGGAGACTTAACCTGAACTAATGGGGAAAATGGGGGGAAAAGTTCAGTCTAACTTATTGTGAAACTTTTAAAATAATTGGGGCAGTATTTCAAATACTGAAATAAAACTTTTTAAATTATTAATAAAAAGTTACTCGAAACTTATTGAAAATTTAAGACTACAGGGCTCACTACATAGTGGAATCTGCATAGGTAAAACTGACTCGTGCTCCTATCATCAGAAATTGAAGATTGTCCCTAAACATAGACTGCTGAAGTGATAAGCGATGGAAATTCATGATGGATAGCATAATGCTGAGAGCATGGAAATTATTTCCTTTCCATCTTCAGTGTGTAGAGAAGAAAAAAGCTCTATAGGATGGTCCTGAAGGTGCAATTCTAAATTTAGGACAGAAGGTGAATAGTAAAATAGACCTATCTCAGCCATTCAGAGATTAGAAATGTGGAGAAATATATTCATTTATGTGGTCAAACATGGAAGAGAGGATGTGGCAAGCCCATAGCCAAATGCCAAAGGTAGAGATATTTAACAAAACACCATAAATTTGAAACAAGTCTTAAAAGGGGAGCTAGGCTTAGAGGAAATAGGGCAGAAGGATGGAGAGGGAAATGGTGGACTAATACAGTCATAACACTCAATGTACATATGTGAGAATATAAGTAGGAAACTTGAAGGGATAGGTGGGGTTGGGGTAAGGGAAGGAAGAAAAAAGGAAAATTTGACAATGATCCAGATGCACTGAACATTGAAATGCACGTACACTCTATTCAACACTGACATGATGAAGCAAAACCCCTTTGCACAACTTGCTAAAGATAATTTTTTTTGAAGTTTTAATATTAAAAGACCAGAAGCATAAACCTTTAGAGATAAATAAGAGGATAGTATTGACATATTGTTGAGGCTTGTGTTCCCAAAATTGAAACAATTCCCAAAATTGAATATATTTAAAACATTAAAACTTTGAACGAACCTTAACACTTGCTGCAGTGTTCATTATGACAGGTGCCTTGTATAGAATAATTGAATTCCTCCTCCTACACATTTCTTGAACAACAAATATCTGGAATTATTTTGTTTTTGACATGTCAATCTTGACTTTATTCTTAAATGTGTGCTTATGTAAGAAATATATGGTTGTAAAATTTCATGACAATTCTTTTGAACTTCCTTTTTGTTGAATCGTCTAGTTTAATAAAATCCAATTGCACTTTTGATATAAAAATATTTTGTGCTCAATTCAGAATCACATACACTAACATTGGAACGATACAGAGAAGATTAGCATGGCACCTGTGCAAGGACGACATGCAAATTCATGGAGCGTTCCATATTTTTACAACAACAGATGCTGGAGGGGATGTGGCCACAAGGGAACCATACAGCATTCTTGGTGGGAGTGTAAACTTGTTCAACCACTTTGTAAAGCATTATGGAGGTTCCTCAAACGATTCCACATAAAGCTCCCCTTTGACCCAGCAACCCCACTTTTGGGGATTTACTAAATGATCACAAAAAGACCATACTAAAACTACCAGCTCAACTATGTTTATTGCAGCATTATTTACCATAGCTAAGATATGGAACCAACCCAGCTATCCCCACTACATGAATGGATCAAGAAAATGTGGTGTATATACACAAGGGAATTCTATGCCTCCATCAGAAAGAATGACATCACCCAATTTGTTAGGAAATGGAAAGACTTGGGAAAAAATTTATTATGTGAAGTAAGCCAAGTCCAAAGAAACAGGTCCCATGGTTTCCCTTATTTTCAATAACGAATATATGTCTAGGGCAAGCAGACAATGTCAAAAACTATGTTCATATGAACAGATATGATGATGTTAAGGGAATTGAACTCCAAGATAGGGAAACAAGTATTTTTTTTGTTTGTTTCTTGCTATTGTTTCTAACGTACTTATAATGTGCGATGTGAATTTTTGTTTCTTTGTATGTTCCTCCCCCATGCTATAACCCTTGTTTTCACTGTATTTGAAGTTGGTGCATGTGCCTCTTGTATTTACGCTTCTCTAATTTGGGGAGGGGAAGGGAAAAGATGCATGCGTGCAAACGCATGTGCATGCATGTGGGTTGGCGTGCTCAGAGTTTGAAATCAGGGCTTAAAGGCCATGCTAGGTCGTTCCTCTCTAGGTTGGTGAGGTACTATATGAACTACATTTTCTTTCCTGGGTCTTTGCTAGTTCATTAAAAATTTTGAAAAATAATTTCATGAATTTTTTTGTTTGTTTTGGAAGCCCTGATTGGCTTCCAATGGTTATCCACAGATCTCAGGCTCCTGAGTAGATATCCCAAGTAGATAGGATTATAAGTGTGACTAACCAATACAAGGCTTTCAGAATAATTTTAAAAGTAGAAGAAAATTTACTTCATGGGGGCCTGTTTTATTGTCTCCTACTTTTAAAGTATTTTGCATTGATTAAATGTGAATTTATTTCATTTTTGGATTCTTAAAAGAGAGTAAGTGATATTTAAAAGTTTTGGTACTTTTTAAAAAAACTGGAACTGTGGGACAGAAGAAATTTGCCTCTCTTTGGACCTCAATTTAGAAGCTCAGCTCTGTGCATGATAACCCACTGTCACCAACACAGTCTGTGTTGAAGACAAAATGTGACAGAAAACAATCACCATGGGCAATATTTGCTATGCTATTATTTCTTGGAAAATATGAATATTGAATTGAGAGTGTAAGAGAATGGAGAGAATTTACCTACCTTTTGTGTATTGCAGAAAGACTTTTGGAAACTTTGACTCATTTCCTTCCTCACTGTGTGTCTTTGGGCCATGCACTTAGTGCCTTTAATTACAATTTTTCCCAACACTAAAATGGTAATAACATTAGCATTATTGCAAATGTTATCTTAAGAATTAAGAGAAATAAAACTTGTAAAATACTTAACATAAACTTCCATGAATGAGCTTTGAGTTTAGCCAGAAGTTTTTTTTAAAATACTAAATAGAATGTCATAAGTATTACGGAAACCATTACATGTAGTGAGCAACCAGAAGTAATGTTATCTATTGATCATGCTCTGCTTCCAGGGAAGCCAGGTGGATAACTTCTCATGCTGTAAATCAAACTGGTTATCTTCAGTCTTGTTAGTGTAAAAATATCAGGGACATAATAATGAAGGAATGTTGTAGACTGAGATGAAGTCCAAAAGAAAATGTACAGGGCTGGGAAGGTAGCTCAGTGGTAGACCGCTTGCCTTGCATGTCTGAGGCCCTGGGTTCTATTCCCCAGTACCACATAAGCAAAAAGAAAAAAAAGCCGGAAGTGGTGCTGTGGCTCAAGTGGTAGAGCACTAGCCTTGAGCTGAAGAGCTGAGGGACAGCGCCCAGGCCCAGAGTTCAGGCCCCTTGACCGGATCCCCCCCCCAAAAAAAAGAAAATGTACAAAACTGAGAAAACATAAAAGTATCTGAGCAGTATAGTGTGTTTTACATCATTTAAGTTAAATAACAAAGATAATGAAAACCCAGAAGAATAAATTGTCTTTTTGATATTTTATCATAGGTCTTTCCTCATTCTTGTAGAGGCATCATCAGATGAGAGGAAATGTATTTTTTTTTGTTCGCTTCCTTCCATTTATTCTTTTGTTTGAAATCTGAACTACATGAGACAGAAAGAAACGAAGGGAAATTAGTCACACAGGCTTTGGAAAGAAAAATCAACGTAAAATAAAATACATATAGTCTTGTATAAGGTCTAACTAAATTGAGTTATATAGTCTCAAGCATTAACAGAAAATGATTTAATCAATATCATGTTATTGAAAACTAAAAAATGTTAGGAGTTGCTTAATTTTTTCCTTTCTACTACCTTGAATAAATTATTGCTTTTGTATAGAGAGATTAAAGATGAGATTAACAAGAAACTTGATTAAAAATGGACAAAATTTCTGAATAGACATGTTTTCCAAAAAGCCCTGAAAATTGCCAGTGGGTTTACAAATTTGTGTTTAATACAACTTCTATACTGGTTTAATGTTTTGTAAGAAAAAGTCATTAGAGAAATGCAATTCAAAATTACTATGATACTACTTCATAACTACTATAACTCTTATCAAAAAAATCAAAGGAACCAGGTGTGATGGTAAAGGCTTGTAATTCGAAGCTTTTAGGAGGTTGGAGTAAAAGGATTTGGGTCTGAGGTCATCTTGGGTATTGCACACAGTAAAAAACTGCCCTTTAAAAAAACTTAAAAAAAAAGTAATAATGTTGGCTGGTGAGAGTGTGGAGAAAAGGAAAATTTCTTCACTCTTGGTCAAAATACAGGTTAGTACTCTCATTGTAGAAAGTAGTATGCAGTTTTCTAAAGAAATTCAAAGATGAAATATCAACTGACCCACCAATCATGTGATTATTTCTCTCTGAGTAACTCATAAATATATCTGTAGTTCATTGTTATTCACATTATTCACAACAACAGCCAAGATATAAATCGAAGTTCAGTGTTCAACTACAGACTATTAAACAACTGTGGTGCATGCACAAATATATTTTTCTGTTTCATCCTTAAAATAGCAAGAGATTTCTCCCATTAGCCACAACTTACAATCACCTGAAAGATGTATTCTAAATGAGGAAAAATGTTGTCTTCTGATATTTGTAACACACACACACACACACACACACACACACACACACACACACACACACACACACACACACACACCAACCTCAAACATTAAGAGTGAAATTTTTTGAAAAGTAAAGCAAAGTGGAATTGCTGGGGCATTTAGGTCACAATGTAGAAGATAGTAGATATACAGGATGAACTGGTATAGAGTTACAATGTACAACATGAGGATACAGGGGACAACACTGGCCTTACATAGGAATGAAGCTAAATAAGTAGGAGTTGTTCTTCCTAGTAAATGTTGCTCTTTTGGATGCTCTTCCTCCAGTAATGGATAAGATGAACATAATTCTTTAAATATATCTGCCTGTTAGCAGAAATAATAACAAACAATAAAGCAAAGCAATAATATTGTATGCTCAACATAGGACAAAATATCAAATTAAAATACATGAGATTATCCTTGGTGTGAACTAATTATTACAAATAAGGGAAACCATGGGAGCTATGTTTCTTTAAGTCCCACCAACAGTGTAATAGAGTTCCCAATTGGCTACATCCATGTCAGCATTTGCTATTGTTAGTCTTCTTGATAATGACCATTCTAACTGGGATGAGGTAGAATCAGTCTTGTTTACTTGTAGATTTGTGGGCACCTTCTAGCTACCATAAATGAATGAATCCATGAAACTTATATTGCTCTGAGTCTGCATTCTGTTCTCTTTGCTCTTAGTATAATTTTACCAAGCCTTTCATTTTCATTAATACTGGTGAAAAGTCATCCTCTCTGATGGGTGAATAGAATTCCACTGTGTTTGTTTGTGTGTGTGTGTGTGTGTGTAAGATCATGATAGGCCCATAAGCCTTCTGTTTCATCTGTAATTTTGTAATTCCATATTAAATTTGGATTGCTTTCTCTACTGCATTGAAAAATATAGTTGGGATTTTGATGAGTATTGCATTGTCAATTTTTTGTCGGCCATATTGCAGTTTCATCATGTAAATTCTTCCAACCAGGAGCATTAAAATATTTTCCATTTTCTTGAGTCTCCTTCAATTTCCCTTTTTAGATTTTTAAAGTTTTCACAGTAGAGGTCCTTCACATTTTTTAGTTACATTAATTCCTAGTTTTGTTGTTGTTGTTTAGTTTAGATTTGATTTGGTTTAGAGGCTAATCCATATGAAGTTGTTTTCTGAATTTCAGCCTGGATATTTCCATTCTTGGTAACACAAAAACTACTGATTCTTGTGGTTTTTATACCCTGCTACATTGCTGAAAGTTAGCATCACCTTTAGTAACTTGAAGGAGGAAGCTATAGGGTCCTTTAAATACAGGATCATTTCATCTGTAAAAAGGGATAGTTTTATGTCTTCCCTATTTGGATCCCCTTTATGTTTTTCTCTTGCTTATTGCTCTTGCTAGAAAGTCCACTACCTTATTGAAGAGTAGTAGAGAGAGTGAACATCATTGTCTCATTCCTGATTTTAATGTCTTCATGCTTCCACTGGGTAAATGCTAATTATCTGTCATATATATACTCTGAATTATATTGAGGTATGTTCCATGCATTTCTAGCTTCTCAGACAATCATAAAGGGGTATTGGAGCTTGTTAAAAGCTATTATTACATCCCTATAGACAATCATGTTTTTCTTTTACCTGCTTCTGCTGATGTTTTGTATTATGATTATTGACAAGAATATTGAATCCAATTGTATCCTAAGATGAATCCTATTTGATCATACAATATTATTTTTTGTTGCTGAAATTAGTTGGTGAGAATTTTATTAAGAAGTTCTGCATCATTGCTTATCAAAGAATTGGGTTCATAGTTCTCTTTCTTTGGTGAGTCCCTATATAATTTGGGGAAGAGTCTAATTCTGCATCATACAATGTGTTCGACAATTCCATTTCCCTTTATATTCCATTGAAGAGTTACATCTATGTATTGTAAGTTCTTTGCAGGCCTTAATTTCATGGTAAATTTATTGAGTCATAGATTTTTCTGAAATGGGAAGTGGTTTATTGACATTTCATTTTCATTTCTTCTTATGTGTTACTTCTTGCTTCAGATCCAGTATAGGAACGCATCAATTTCTCCAGGATTCTTCAGGTGATTGGCATCAGATTTTCAAAGTGCTGTCTTATAACATTCTCAATTTTGCTTATATCTGTTGTGGTCTCATTTTTGTCTCTAATTTTCTGTATTTGCATGAGTTCTCTTATTGTTTTGTCTTTTTTATTATGAGGTGATATACAGAGAGGTGGGTTACAGTTACATAAATAATGAGTACATTTTTTTCTTCTTCCCCCAACACTGACATCCCACTCCCACAAAGTTGTAAAGTTTATTTCTAACATAGTGTCTAGTGAATATCACTCTTGCTTTGGTTAATCTTTGTCCCACCATTTCTGTGATTTCCCTTCCTTTCCCCAAGTCAGATTAACTTATGAATAAGACAAAGGGTACAGAAATCAAAAACAGTGAGTACAGGGAATAAACCAAAGGGGAAAAACTAAATAGAAATAACTAAAAACAATTCACTATACAATAATCTTCTATCCATTTCTTGGAGCTCATTTTGATAAGCATCATTTTATGGTGATATGTGTATTGCTATTGAGCTACTGTGAATATCCTAGAAATATTCTAGTTTTTCCAAATGAGTGAAAACATGTAGCCTCTGATTCTTTGGGTCTGGCTTGTTTGAATTATTATGTTCCCAAATGATTCCATTTTCTTACAAATGGGACAATGTCAATCATTCTGATGGAAGCATAGAATTTTGTTGTGAATATATACAACATTTTCTTGATCCATCATTGCTGGGTCATAGGGGAGCTCTAGTGAGGAACCTCTATACTTCTTTACAGAGTATTTGAACAAGTTTACATTTCCACCAGTAGTGTAGTAATGTTCCTTTTTGGCCACATCCCCACCAGCCCAGCATCTGTTATTATTAGTTTTCTGCATTCAAACTGGGGTTAGGTGGAATCTCAATTTTGCTTTGATTTGCATTTCTTTTATGGCCAGAAATGTTGCATATTTCTTCATGTGTCTATTGGCCATTCATATTTCTTCTTCAGAGAGGTCTGTCCTTAAATCTTAAGTTCAATTATATTATGAGGGTTGTTGTTTCTATGAGGATTTGTTTTTTGGGGGGCATTAATTTTGGGGCTCTAAGAATATTTGCGATATGAGGACATTGTATGTTGCAGAGCAAATAAAGACCTTCTCCCACTCTGTTAGTTTTCTACTTGTCTTTCTATCTATATAAGTTCTCTTTTTAGTCAGATTTGGTAAGGGTCTGTCAAGTCTGTTAATTTATTGAAAGAACCAGCTCTGTTTTGTTGATCTTTCTATGTTTTATTTTGTCTTTATTTAGTTATTTCTGATTTAATGTTTTATATGTTTCAGCCTACTTACATTTGGACTTGTTCCTCTCTTCAAGGAGCTTTAGGTACATGATAAAAATACTGATTTGAGATTTCCCCAATTGCTTGATGTAGGCATTCAAAGCTATAAATTTTCCTGTAAGTACTGCATTTAATGTGTCCCAGAGGAGCTGGTATTTTGTGTGTTCATTTTTGTTGAATACCAGAAACTTTCAGATTTCCATTCTAATCTCTTCAGTGCCCCACTGGTCATTCAGCAATGTGTTGTTCAGTCTTCATAGGTTTGACAATTTTTTTTGCTTTAGCTGTTTAATTGTAAGTTTATTCTGCTGTGGTCTGACAAGCTATGGGAATTCAATTAATTTTTCTTTTGATTTGGACAGAATTTCTGTATGACATAGGATGGGTTCTGTTTTGGAGAATTTTCCATGACCTGCTGCAAAGAATGTATATACTGACACTGAATGTATATTCTGTAGATGTCTGTTAGGGCAAGATGGTCAATGCAGTTATTTATTTAGGTCTTCAGTTTCTTGGTTGAGTTTTTCCTGGATAACCAATCCATGCGTGACAATTATGGGTTGAGATGTATTTTTAGGTTATGTAGTATTTGGTTGATGATGTGGGGTGGTCCAAGATTCACGGCATTGATATTTACACTTGTTGTATCCTCCTAATGGAGAACTGCCTTTATCAATATATAATATCCCTTCCTACTAATTTTAATTTTAATTCTCTAATATTTTATGTTAGTAATTCTACTGTGGCCTGTTTATGGTATCCATTTACTTGAAAAATTTCCTTCCAGCCTTTCAGTTCGAGTATGTGTTTGTTTTTGTCAATGAAATGTATCTCTAGTGGACACTGGATGGATGTGTCTTGTTTTTTCATAATACTATCTAACCTGTGTTTTCTAATTGGAAATTTAAGTCCATTGATATTGAGAGTTACGGCTGGGAAATATTTAATAATTCCTGCTGTTATACACCTGCTGTTAGGAGCTGTGCCTCATCTATTCTTTTTTTTTTGGGGGGGGGTCCAGTCGTGGGGCCTGAACTCTGGGCCTGGGTGCTGTCCCTCAGCTCTTCAGCTCAAGGCTAGCACTCTACCACTTGAGCCACAGTGCCACTTCTGGCTTTTTTCTTTTTGCTTATGTGGTGCTGAGGAATCGAACCCAGAGCCTCATGCATGCAAGGCAAGTGCTCTACCACTGAGCCACCTTCCCAGCCCCTCATCTATTCTTAATATATTTACATTGTTCTCTGGTAGGGAGCATTTTATATGACCATTTCCTGTTCTTTTTGACCTTCTCTATGTAGGATATATTTGATTAATTTCTATCTTGTTGATTTGGTGGAGATAAAATTTTCAAGTTCTCTTTGTCATGAAATATTTTTATATATCCTTTAAATATAAAGGAGAGTTTGGCTTGGGAGAGTATTCACAGTTGGTAGTTGTTTGTCTTTAATGTTTGCCATATATCATGCCAGGCTCTCCTTTTTACCATATCAGCTAAGAAATCATTATTTTTTCTGACTGTATATCCTTTATAAATAATCGGTCTTTTCTCCTGACAGCTTAAGAATCCTTTCCTTGATCTCTAATGATCCTCTAATGGATTATGATGTGGTGGTGGGTTGTTCTGTTCTGGTATTCTCCGTTTGGTGTTCTAAAGGCTTCTCTTCTCTGAATGAGCCTATCTGTTTGGATGTTTGGCATGTTCTCTGCTAGAATTCTGTAATATGTTTCCCATCCATTTTGTTTCTTGCTCTTCTCCTTCTTGATACCTATCTCCCCCAAGTTTGATCTTCTAACTGAATCTTGAACTTCCAGCGAGATCGTTTCTTATTTCTTGGAATTGTTCTACATGATTAACTCCTCTTTTCTATTAGACCTAGTCTGTCTTTGATGCCTAACATTATCTTCTATGTCATCTATTAGTTGTGGAGACTTTCTACTTTGGTTTTGATTTCTCTGTCTTCTAATTGGTCATTTTTTTTTAGGGCTTCTATCTTAACCAAAGCTTTATTTTAGGTCTTGTGTGGACTTTCTTTACATCTTTTCTTTGGGTAAGGGAGTTGGAGGGGCTGTTTTTTTAGCTGTGTCTTCTCATACCTTTTAACTATTTAATTACTTAACTATTTTTTCCTTGGACTCCTTTGCCTTCTCAGACTTTATTTATCTTTCTGTTTGTAGTCTTCATGAATTATTTTGCTAATCTTTGATTGGTCTCATCTTTTTTGACAAATTTCCTTGTAAAGATTTTGTATCTTTTCGTTAATCACATTTTTCAGCAGTATTTGTGATGTATTTTGAATTCTCTCTTCTAGCTCCTTAATTGTCTGTTCTAATGTCTGGTCAGTTCCTGTGTGAATTATACTACCTTGGCATCAGTTTTCTTGTATTTTTCTTATTTGTTCTGTCCATTTGGTGGATTTCTTGGCTTTCATTTGGGGAATCTATGATCTTAATAGGTGACTCTCTATGTTCTTGGTTGATTTTTCAGGTCTTCTGTTGTTATTTGTTTTTCTGGAATTTGGTTTTTGTCTAGACGATTAAGTGTAGGATTAGAGATCATTTGTGGTGAGATGTTGTCATGTTAGTACTGATGGTTCCAATGACAATTCGAACTGTCCAGTGGTAAGGTGAATAGTGTCTGTGTTTGGATGTGGCTTTCTCTGTTCCTGCTTTTTTCCCATGTAGCCCTTTTGTTTCCACAGTGCAGCTGTGCTTTTGAGTATGTTGTCCAACACAGTCACAACAGTCACCTGCCAGGCTGGGTAACTTTTCATAGATTTTTGTTTTCTTGTAAAGACAGAATAAAATGTTCTTTTGAATTATATATTTATATATAATTATAACTGACTTGTTTGACCTGCTAGAAGTGGAATACCTGCTAGGACTCTAAATCTCTGTTTCATTAGCTAGAGCTAGGGTAATTTTCTGTTCTTATTCTGCCATTGTCTTTCTAC
Organism: Dipodomys merriami; assembly: GCF_024711535.1. Classification (NCBI taxonomy): domain Eukaryota; kingdom Metazoa; phylum Chordata; class Mammalia; order Rodentia; family Heteromyidae; genus Dipodomys; species Dipodomys merriami. Next base: position 11,410 of record NW_027202686.1, read on the forward strand.
TTCCTCAGGTTTATTTTTGATATTGTGGATTTTTTCACATAATTTAGCATTTGTGATGGTTGTATCTGGTTATTTTTGTTTTTCTGTTTGTGTTACTTTGAAATAGTGATTTCAGGCTTCTCTGAAGAGACAGTAATAATATGAAATATATGTTATTACATTGAAAGAAAGAGAGCAGACATTTTAACCTTTTGCTACAAGTAAAGAAATATTAAGCAAAACTAATGAAAATAATTACTTATTTACTCTTTAGAGAATGAGCATAGTACTCTTGGATATCTTGGAGGAAACATATTAGACTCATTACATTTACATTGAAATTACAGGCTAAACATTCTTTTTCAGAAGATAAAAGCTTCAGTTCTTTCATATAATATTATAAAATCATAATACCTGCATGTTGATTTGTTTTCATCTGAAATTTTCAATTCCATTCTTCATCCATTAGGTATCTAGTGCTTTGAATGACCAATTCCTTAAAATACCTATATTTCTTATATTGTGATGTAAATCTCAGTAATATAAGTATGAATTTATCTCTCAGTCTCATCTTGAGCTACATTCATATGAAATTTATGCAGTCTCAAGCAAGAATCCTATTTTACTCTTTTCTATGTTTTAATCAATATATCCATTCTCTTTAGAAATATGTTCTCATCTTTTTCTAGAAATATTTTTCTCATCTTTCTCATGTTTCTCATCATATTGCTCCAGTGAACATCGTGTACTTTCAGTACTTTAATTGAAATAAATATAAAGTTTTGAACATGAAGACACTTCCTCCCATTATCACTTTAAAGTAAAACTTTGGGGACTATTTTATATATAAAAATAAAAAAGTTCAATGCAAATGTTTATACATGAATGGTCTAATGATTAAGTCAATTAGACCCAAGAACTACCATACCACATCAAGTCTCAATTTACTTAAAGGCACCAAAATATTAGTGTTCATGAATATCACTCATTGTTAGAAAATGACTAGTCAAAACCAAGTTTATTTTTGAAATTTAAAAAATGAAAATTACACCCAGATTTTCTGTCAATATCCTGTTTCCAGGGATACATTTTTTTTCAGCAAACAGGGAAACAAAAAATAAGGATTTGTCACATAGAATGAAAGATATAATATCAGACTGTCTTTCCTTAAGGTGATAAGTACATGCAAATCGTGATTTATTCAAAGATATGATAAACATTCATAAGAAGATATGTGATCAGAAGTGATAGGTAAGCAAAATAACTGGAAAACTGTATATGTAAATTTTGCTTTCAATATAGGATTACAGGTTTTCAATTCATGAGCGTATTGAACAAGATTTTGTATCTGTAATACAGATCCTATATTCTACATTTTAGACATACTCCAATTCTCTTACCTCAGTTTCTGATCATTATTCTTCTACTTTCATGATGTCAATTGCTACTAAAGTAACAAGGTGGGAGTTTTATTTTCATTTCTAGATCAAATAAATTTTAGTATTTTGGAATAATAGTATAAATTCATGTAGTTTATTTTGAATGTCAAGTTTGAGTATACTGCTTTCAGGGTATTGTGAATTGGCCTGAAGCAGCCAGGAACATATTTTGAATACAGAGACACACAGTATACTAAGATCTAGGGACTTGATCTCAGAGAAAGATAAAGGTCCAGGCAAGATCTTGAAGCCGAGATAAAACAATGGAGCAAACATCAATCAACTATTATCACAAATGGAACTGATCTCTGATGTGTCTGCTGGCAGCTCTTTGTGTGTGTGTGTGTGTGTGTGTGTGTGTGTGTGTGTGTGTGTGTGTGTGTGTAGAGAGAGAGAATTTTAGTGTATCTTCCATATTTACAGTCTATAGAGCATTACTTGTTATGAAGAAGGTGCTCATATCAGAGCTCTGATACCACTGTCATCACTTTTAACTGCTAAAAGCACTTGCTTAATCTCTAATTAAAAAGGGAAAAATAAACTAACATCTTACATGATTGTTTTGACAAATAATTGGTATATTAAAGGCCAAAAGGAGGAATTGGAGATTAATATAATCTTCTTCCTCTCTTCTGATTATTACACAGCAAAAGCTGTGATTTTCAGAAGTCTCTTGCAATGTGCTCACGGCTGAATTACTAATATGCTTAATAGTATGAAACATACGATACAGAAGTAGATCAGCCTGCAAGCACAAAGAACTAGTTATAAGATCAAACTTTTGAGCAGAGTTGCCACATCATTTAGGAATGCAATTCCTTCATATAAACTTCAAATTTTGTGGCTTTCCTTGTGTGATTAAATGGTAAGAAAGTAGAAGCAAGAATTCCTGTTCAGCCAAGTAGAAAGTGCTCATTATCCCATCCTCATGTTGCAAATTTCCATTCCATAAAGACTCTTCATTAGAGTACTTTCATTTAATATACTTCAGCTCATCATCCTTCCCTGTTGGAGACAGGAAAAAGATAATTTTGTTTGAATATTATCTTACATAAATTAGTGTGCATAGGCTTGATTTGTATAATTACAGATGTTTGTAATAAAAGTATGTAGGGATCATGTCACAACTAAAAAATAAAAATAAAATCACATAACAACTAGAAGTCACAGCATTTTGTGCATAAATACATACATTAGATTAGTTGCAGAATTTCTATTTTGAGAAAAACTTTATATTAAAGTATAATGTACTTTACTAAGGATTGAAACATTTTATTGAAAAAAAATATATATTTTGGGGGGTGGGTCCGGTCGTAGGGCCTAAACTCTGGGCCTGGGCGCTGTCCTTCAGCTCTTCAGCTCAAGGCTATTACTCTACCACTTGAGCCACAGTGCCACTTCCAGCTTATTTTTTTCTGCTTATGTGGTGCTGAGGAATCGATTCCCGGGCCTCATGCATGCAAGGCAAGCACTCTACCACATAGTCACCTTCCCAGCCCCTGAAAAATATATTTCTTAGAGACATTTTTGCTTCATAATTTTAAGAAGAAAAATGATCCCAAAGTAATTTTTTTATTGTTTTCCAGTTTCCATGTGATTAACTTTCAAATTAGAAATCCAGATATATGATTTAATTTAACCAAAAATATTTATTGAGTGTAAAGTCCTTCTACTCTCTACATTCTTCACACTAAGACCACCAAATATGAGTCTGAAATGATTAGTGTCTTTTTAACCTATGTTAATATTATTTACAATGTGAGTGAAATGTTTAAAAAGTCGTATTTATTTTAGCTTAATTGCTCTGAAGAGACAATAAATGATATAATCAAAGGCTAAAAATGATTAGATTTAAAATTTACAATTCAGGAAATGGTTTTGACCACTCTGGTAACTGGAGCCTTCACTACAACCTCATAAGACAATTTATATTGATGAAGCAAAAATCCGAGGTTAGACATTTATAAATAAAAAATCATGTCATTCTGAATATGTAGAGCTACATTTCAAACAGAAAATTTAGCTTTTAAATACCTGAATATGCTAGTACATTTATTTGCAGGGTAAGTACTTGTTCTGAAAGGAGATAAAATTACATATATTTTGAAATGTAAACCTAAGTATTCATTTGAATAAAAGATAATGTTTAAAATATCACTCATTCAAGAAAGAAGATGTACAGTTAGTTGTTTTTCATGCCAATTGTGTTCTCTAAACTTACTACAAATACTAGATTAGTAAACCTAATTCATTGCTTTCTGGGAAATAGAAATTCAGTTTCCTAAAACTCATGACTATAACTTTTTCTCAAACAATTGCTAAATAATTGTTTTATATTTTTTGTCATGGAATCTTATTTGACTTTTTTATTCATTAAGTTAAGTAATTGGCCAATAACAATATAAATTATGCATGAACAAAGTTTATCTAACACAAGTATTTCTTTCACAAGACATATCATGGCTCTCTTAAAGAACACTAGAATGCAGTGTGTTCTTTATTAATTTTTAGTTATTTTCTTAATGGTTATTAATTATCAGAAGTGGCAATTCTATAACATATTTAAAGCATTTGATTATACTCCCTCTATTTCTTTTTCATTACTCCTTTCTCCAAAGATCTTCTGTTTTTCACATAAAATTACATCTTTGTATATGTGCATATAAACTAATTTGGAAGATTTAAGCTAAACTGCAACTTAATTCAAGATGTACAGTGGATTAATAAGATGAATAAAAACTTGAATATTTTTTGTTAACTTCTGAATTGAGTTATCATTATTATTATGGCTAGGGTTGGGACCCCAGGCAGAATTAGAATTAGAATTAGAGAAATAGAAATTTTAGCTTCAACACAGGGTGACCCATTGCAACAATGATACTCAAAAGACACTATGTTGTAAATGAAGTTTACACCATGGGGAGGGAGGAGTAAGGGAAGTGGGGAGGGATGGGGTAGTAGGAGAACAAGACAGAAGGGGGTAACAATGCTCAACAAGAAATGTACTCTTTATATTACAGATATAGTTATTCACTCTTTAAAGCATCCTTACAACAAAATAAAATTTTCAAAAAATAATGAAAAATAAAACCTGTTAGGAAATATGAAAACACTTAGAAATTTAGGTTCAAAATGCAAGTAATAATTAGACATACACGCTGAGCAAGAGTTAGGATAAATGTGAAAAAAGAGGCTTGCTATTAACATGATGATTCAGTTATATGTAGGCTTAGGCTTAGGCAAGGTGTTCCAGTTAGAGCTGGGGTTAGGATGAGAAAAAGATGTAAGATATTGTGTAAAACTGCCACATATTTTAAGAAGAATGAATGGTATCAAAGTTAGAATGAATGTAAACCAGTGTTTATGTTACTTTAAACATTCAGATAAAGTGTGAGATACTTTTTTGTTCTAATTAGGGTTAGGGAAGGATAAGCTTTAAGGTAACTTTTAGTTTTCCACTAAGAAGTAGAAGCAAAAAAAATGTGTGATTGAATAGAATCTAGACAATTTTCCTTACATTAACCATTTGGTGTTAAATCAGACTGTGATTAGGATTAGGTTTCTGGTTAACCGGGGTAGAGGATAGAGTACAGAAATGGGTTAAATTAGAGGCTTGTGCCTATTTTCCTAGCTATTCAGGAAGCTGATTTCTGAGGATCCCAGTTCAAAGCTAACCCGGGCAGGAAAGTCTGTGAGACTTTTATCTCCAATTAACCACCAGAAAACCCAAAAGTGGTGCTGTGGCTCAAGTGGTAAAGCACCCACCTTGAGCTAAAGAACTCAGGGATCGTGCCCAGGCCCAGAGTTTTCAAGTCCCACGACTGACAAAAAGAAAAAAAAAAGAAATGTGTTAAATGATAAGTAAAGCTGAACTTATTTTAGGTTCTAGGAATTCAGGAAATGCTGGGATAATGGAAGTACAATGTATTTCATAATATCAGAATTTGCGATCAATGAGTATAATGATTCCTCTTATGGAACAAGATACATTCAGAATTAAGAGTGAGAAAATCTGTAGGGTTTACAGAAAACCTGCAATTTATTTCAAGAATTACAAGTGGAATTTCAGTTAGGATTGCAGAAAATGAGCATTTTTCATAAATTTTAGAATTGGGATACTGTTAGTGTCAAGGTTATGGTTAGGATGCCAGCCATGGTTAGGGTTAGAGTGAAGGAGAAAAAAATGAGGCTCAAATTGAAGGTAAATTTAGACTAAGCCTAGTAAGAATTAGAATGAATGTGAACTAGAGTATTGCTATTAATATTAGAATCTACTTAGAGTTAGGCTTATGGTTATTGTCAATGTTCCAGTTAAGATTAATTTAGGATTAGAAAATGACTAAGATATTCAAAAATAAATAAAACTTAATTTTGGAAGTCTTATTTGAATCAAGTTAGGATGAGTGAAAACTAGTGTACTTGTGTTAGTGTTAGTATTGTCATATAATTAGGATTAAGATTAAGGTCAGTATTTTGTTCTGATTATGATTACTGTTATGAATAAGAAAGTTTTTAGTATAAACTTGAGTTTTTAGTTACAAGTAGAAGCAAAAATGTGAGATTGAATAGTAACTAGAGCATTATCATTATATTTATTTCTCAGTGATCATTCTCATAATGATTAATGAGAGTTTTCCAGATAGATTTAGGCTGAGAGTTAGCATTAAGTAATGGAGTAGATGGTAAGTAAATCTGAAACTGTTTTAGGGTACAGGGTTTCTGGAAAAGGTAGGATGAATGGAAACTACAGTATTTTTTCTTGATAAAGAGAATTTGAGGACAAGAAATATAATGGTTCATGTTAGGGAACAAGATAACTTCAGAAATAGAGTCAGAAAATTTGTGGGAATGAGGGCAAACTGAAACTAATTTCAGAGTGCAAACTGGAGTGTTCATTAGAATGATTTAAAACTAGAGTCTTTTTCTTAAACATTAGAATTGGACTATCAGGGTGAAAGGTTTCAGTTTCAGTTCCAGTTGGGGTTAGTGTAAGCATTAGGGAAATGGAAAGTTAAGGGTCCAACTGAAAGTAAATCTTCGAATAACAAGTCGAGTTAGAATTAGGATGAATGTGAAATAAGAAACTACTAACAATATTAAGATTAGGTTATGATTAGTGTGAGGGTTAACCTCAATATTTCAGTTAGGGTTTGGGGTACAATAATGGCAAGATAATGAGTAAAACTACAAACTATTTTGAGAAAGATGAGTTGAATCAAAGGATGAATAAAAACTAATGTATTTGTGTGGCTTTTAGAATCCAAAGCCCATTAGTTCCAGGGTTAGGGTTACTTTTCTAATTCAGGTTAGGCTTAGGATTAGGGAAGGTTAAGCTTTAAGGTAAAACTGAATTTTCTGCTAACACTTTCAAGTAAAATAAGTTTGAAACTTACCAAAAACTACAGAGTTTCTCTAAGTTTCCTATGCAAGGTTCAATGGGGTTAAATTTAGAGTTAGGTTTCTAGTAAGGTTTAGCTATATAGTAAGGGTTAGGAACTAGAGTAGATTTTAAGTAAACCTGCAAATTCTTTTTGGAGATACAGGAGTTCTGTAAAAGTTAAAATCATTGGAAACTATGGTATTTTTCATGATATGAGGATTTGAGGTTAATGATGCATAATAGAGAACAATATAGATTTCTGATTCCAAGTCAGGGAATCTGTAGGATTTGGAGCAAACTGCAAATCATTTCAAAGACAATGAGTATCTGTAAGGATGTTTCTAAACTTCAGTATTTTCCATTAATTTTAGGATTGGGTTATTATTATGATCAAGGTTACTCTTAGGGTTGTGACCAGGAATAGAGTTAGGCTTAGGGAAATTAAAGGTTGAGAAGTTGAGTTAATTACTTCCCTTGTGTATGTATTGCACTGTTCTAAGGCTTGAACTCAAGGCTTGGGTTCTGTTCCTGACCTTTTGCTGTAGGCTCCTAGCCACGAATCCAATTCCAGCTTTCTTTGGCAGTAAATTGGAGATGAGAATCTCACAGACTTTCTTATCTGAGCTGACATTGAACTGAGATCCCCAGATCCCTGCCTTCTGATTAAAGTTAGGATTAAAGGCATGAGCTACCAGTGCCCAGGAAAGTGATTGACTTTTATTGACTGTTTTTACTTATGTTCGAGATCAAGAGTTGAATTCACTCACTCTTCAAGGAAATAGAAGAGGCAATCCAAAAATTCATATGGAACAATAAAAGACCCCGAATAGCAAAAACGATCCTCAACAGAAAGAACACTGCTGGAGGAATATCAATACCAAATTTCAAACTCTACTATAAAGCCATAGTAATCAAAACAGCTTGGTAATGGCACAAGAACATACCTCAGGACCAATGCAATAGAATTGAAAACCCAGAAATGAACCTACAGACCTATAGCCATCTAATATTCGATAAGGGAGCTAAAAAAATAGAATGGAAGAAAGACAGCCTCTTCAGTAAATGGTGCTGGCAAAATTGGTTAACTACTTGTAGAAAACTAAAGCTAGATCCTTATATATCACCCTGCACCAGAATCAACTCCAAATGATTAAAGACCTCGGAATCAAAGCTGACACTCTCAAAACATTACAGGATGGAATAGGAGAAACCCTAGATCTCCTTGGCACAGGCTGAAATTGTCTTAATAGAAACCTGGAAACACAACAAATCAAAGAAAGTTGGACAAATGGGATTGCATGAAGTTGCAGAGCTTCTGCATGGCAAAGGACATAGCTAGCAAGATCAATATAAAGCCTACGGATTGGGAGAAGATCTGCACTAACCATACAACGGACAAGGGTCTCATATCTAAAATATACTTGGAACTCACAAAATTAAATCCCCCAATAACAAATCCTCAAAGAAACAACTGCCCAATAAACAAGTGGGCTAAAGACTTAAAGAGAAACTTCTCTGAAGAGGGAAGAAGGATGGCCAGTAGACAAATGAAGAAATGCTCAACCTCCCTAGCCATAAAAGAAATGCAAATCAAAACAACATTAAGATACCACCTCACACCAGTTAGAATGACTAAAATCAAGAACTCTAATAACAGCAGATGCTGGAGGGGATGTGGACAGAAGGGAACCTTACTGCATTGTTGGTGGGAGTGTAAACTTGTTCAACCACTTTGGAAAGTAGTATGGAGGTTCCTCAAAAGACTTTACATAGAGCTCCCGTATGACCAAACAATCCCACTTTTGGGCATTTACCCAAATGTTTACAAATAAGACCACACTAATGCTACCAGCACAACTATGTTTATTGCAGCACTATTTACTATAGTTAAGATATGGAGCCAACCCAGATGCCCGTCAGTAGATGAATGGATCAAAAATAAATGTGGTATATATACACAATGGAATTCTATGCCTCCATAAGAAAGAATGACATTTCCCATTTGTTAGGAAATGGAAAGTCTTGGAAAAAATTATATTAAGTGAAGTAAGCCAGGTCCAAAGAAACATAGGTCCCATGGGTTTCCTTATTTACAATATCTACTATATGTCTGAGTCAAGCAGAAAAGGTCAGATAAGGTGATGTTAGGGAAATGTACCCTAAGATATGTATTCAAATGTTTTTTTTCTTTCCTGCGATTGTTTCTAACACATTTATAAGGTATTTCTTTGTTGCTTTGTATGTCTCTCCCCTCACAGTATAACCCCTGCTTTCACTGTATTTGATGTCGGTATAATTTGTGGAGGGGAAGGGGAAAAACAAATCGTTTAAATAGGAATACAGGTGGACCCATTGCAACCATGAGATATACAAGTCGTTATGTCGAAAACGAACTTTACAATTTTCATGGGGGGGGGGAGTGGGGAGGATTAGGGTGGTAAGGGGAGAATGGGAAGGAATGGGAATGGGAAACAAAGGAGGAGGCTACAATGGATGATAAGAAATGTAATCATTATCTTGTCCTTTGTACAGTATTTTCACTATAAAAAATAAAGACTTGAATTCAATATCTGACAGCCTTGCGCATTAGGTAGCACTCTGCCACTTGAGCCATATCTCCAAAACTCATTATTTTAAATAGGTGGAAATCATTAAATTTTCTTCAGATGATATGCTTCATTAGTGTTGTTCTAAAACTCATCCTAATGAAAAAAGATTTATAGACCCTAGAGATGATCTGAACAGATTCTCATGCTTTGCTCCTAATGGCATAACATTTTAGGGACATGATTTTTAATTATTATTTTAAGTAACAAAGGAGTTATCATTTAACAAAGCAGTTTATGCATACAATATAGCTTGATCAATGACAACCCTTTCAACATTCTCATCCATCACTCCTCTATGAACCTCTTCCTTAACTCTTCTTAATTTTGTAGGATATTTACTGGATTCCTCTCTGCACTTCACCCCTTTTCTCCTTTTCATTCTTCTCATTTTCCCCCTTCACCCCTCTTTTGACTACCCATTTCCATATTATCCAGCAACTCTACTCCTAGGCATTTACCTGAATGTTTACAAACTAGGATGTAGTAAAAGTTTCAGCACAACCATGCTTACTGAATCACCCCACCTACCCCTCAAGAGAGATATGAATTAAGAAAATGTAATACACACACACACACACACACACACACACACACACACACACACACACACACACACATTGGAAATTCTACTTACCCATCAGAAAGAATATTGTACAATTTGTATCTCATTTCTCATTTCTTCTGCCTGGTATCACATTGTTGCCGTACTGTCCCTGTACTGCAGTAACTGACACATGCAAACTGATGTAAAATATTGTCAGGGTTATTGGCTAGGAATAGATTCCTGAATGAGTTCTTCGCTCATTCTCTTCGTCTATTCATGCCTTTGAGTAGTGATTGTACAGATTCATTTGTACCATTTGCTACACACAAAAGAGATGAACCACTTTTACGTATATATACATACATGTATATACATACATGGATATATGCATTTTATGATTTCAAGAATTATGGAGCTAACAAAAATCATATGCATTTTCCTTCCTTTTTAATTCTTTCAAAGCCTAAATAACTTTGTCTCTTTTGAATACCTAATTTTAAAGAGAATGTCATCATCTCTGATCTGTCAGCGCCCTTGAAATTAGATGTTCCAATAAAACAAAATTACTTAGGCTTTTTGGTGGAAGAGAAGAGTATTCTAGGGTTTTATTCAGGGGTTCTCTGCTTGCTAGACAGGATTTTGGTTGTATAGCACCAAGCAGCTCAACTCCTGTTGCCATAGTTCTAGTCCCTTTTATTTGCTTGAGGTCTTGAAGTTTTTGCCCAGGTCTGATCTTAGATTGACTGAGACTTTGCTACCTATGCATCCCACAAAATTAGGTAGGATTACAGATGTGAACCAAGATGGCCAGATCATTTGTTGAGATGGCTGTCTTGGCATTTATTTCTCTGGCCTGCCCTCAGACATTTCTGCTTCCCAATCAGCTAGGATTACAGATGTGGGCTACTATACTTGGTGTACATGACACCTTCCTTTTTTTGAGAGGTTTTTATTGTAAAAATACTGTATAGAGGGGTTATAGTTACATGAGCAAGGTAATGAGTGCATTTTTTATCAAGCATTGTTACCTCCTCCTTTGTTTTTCCCCTACCCTCCCTTCCCTCCCACCTTCACAACTACACTCGCCCCTCCCCCCTTCCCCACCTCCCTGCCTAAATTGTAAACTTCCTTTCTCAACATAGTGTCTTGTGCATCTCATTGTTACAATGGGTCAGCCTTTATCCCTGTTTAAACATTTTGTTTTCTCCCTTCCCCTCCCCAAGCTAGAGAAGTGTGTATACAAGATGCAGGGCACCGACATCAAATACAGTGAAAACAGGGGTTATACTCTGTGGGAGGAACACATAAAGAAACAAAAAAAAATCACAATTTAGATGATAAACCACTATCTTGAGGTTTATTTCGCTTCACATCATCTTATCTGATCATATATACATAGCTTTTGAACTTTTATACTTGTCCCAGACATATACTAGCTATTGCAAATAAGGGAAACCATAGGATCTATGTTTCTTTGGGTCTGGCTTACTTTACTTAATATAATTTTTTCCAAGACTCCACTTAGAGTTCTCCTATGACCCAACAATCCCACTTTTAGGCATTTACCAAATCATCACAAACAAGACCATACTAAGCTACTAGCACAACGATGTTTATTGCAGCATTATTTACCATAGCTAAGATATGGAACCAACTCAGAGGCCCCTCAGTAGATGAATGGATCAAGAAAATGTGGTATATATACACAATGGAATCCTATACCTCAACAGAAAGAATGCCATGGCTCCATTTGTTAGGAAATGGAAATACTTGGAAAAATTATATTAAGTGAAGTAAGCCAGGCCAAAGAAACATAAGTCTCATGGTTTCCTATATTTGCAATAAGTAGTATATGTCTGAGACTGGTAGAAACGGTCAGATAAGTAGATGTTAGGCAAAATGAACCCCAAGATAAGGGTTCAAATGATTTTTCTTTCTTGTGATTATTTCTAACATATTTATAAGATGATTTTTTTGTTGCTTTTCATGTCCCTCCCCCACGGTACAACCCCTGTTTTCACTGTATTTGATGTTGGTATAATTTGTGGAAGGGAAGGGAAAAAAACAAATTGTTTAAATAGGGATACAGGTGGACTCATTGCAACAATGAAATGTACAAGACGTTATGACGAAAAAGGAACTTTACAATTTTGGCTTGGGGTGCGTAGGTGCTGGGAAGGGATGGGAAGGGGAAACAAAGGAGGAGGCAACAACTCTTGATAAGAAATATAATCATTACATTGTCCATGTAATTGCAAACCCTCTGTACGGTATTTTCCCAATAAAAAGAGAAAATGTCATGTGTGTATGTGTGTGTGTGTGTGTGTGTGTGTGTGTGTGTGTGTTTGTATCACATTGTATATATTTATATATGTATATATGTATATGTATATGTATATCTATATATATAATATATATGTATATATATATATAACTATACCCATAGTTTCCCTTACTTGCAGTAATGAGTATATTAGTACATGATATCATATGATCATATAAGATGATGTTAAGTGAAATGAACCCCAAGAGAGGGACACAAATGGTTCCATGATATTCTTATCTCTATATAATCCCCCAGAGAAAATTGGAAGGGGAGCTATGGTTCAATTATTGAGCACCACCTTTTAGGGAAAAAGCTTAAGTGAGAAGGTAATGTATTGAATTTAAACCACAATATCAGCACTCAAAAAAGTTGATTTCTTTTTCTTGAGGTTTTTATTAAGTTGCTCAGAAAATAATCAACATTGAATTTATGTTTAGAATTACTATCAAAATCATGTTATATTTATTGATGTTATTCTTTATTTTCCTAAATTTTACTTACACATTAATATCCAGTAATGGAAAGAGATGATTAGTGTTTCACAAGTTTTTATGGCAGTTGAATATATGGATGAGAGATGCTTACAAGGAGTTTGGACTGAATACATATGTGCAAGCTCTTCAATAAATAAATGATAGTTGAAGAACCTGTGGCCATGTATGAAATAAAATAAAGAAATCAGCAAGGAAAGATAAGGTATGATTCTGGAAAGCACATAATTTTGGAAGATAAAAAAAACAAGGAATATATGAAACTTTTGTTAAGAACTTTGTAATCCACAGACACATTTTATTTCTTATTTCTACTATAAGGCATTTCAGTTAACTTTATTTTACAAAGTTAAACATGATTGGCATTTAATACTAACTGGCTTCTGTCTCAGGTGAGCAATTATTCTAGCCAGGTGCCAGGGGTTCATACCTATAATCCTAGATACTCCGAGGGCTAAGGTCTCTAGATCCTAGTTCAAAGCCAGGTTGGAGAGGAAAGTTGGTGAGACTTTTCTATTCAATTAAACATGAGAAAACTGGAAGTGGCATTGTGGCTCAAAGTGGCAGCACTAGCCTCAAGTAATAAATTTCAGATACAGAACCCAAGTTGTGAGTTTAAGTTCTCTGAAATTATTGTTAAAATACTTGTTCTTAGGATCTCATTAACTTGTCTAGAAGAATGTTTTAAACTTAGGGATGTTTTATTTCATATTGTCAGCATTGATTTTTAAGATGTGCAGAGAAAAATTAAAGTCAGAACTGGTTTGTATTGCGTTGTATTAGGCATTGCCTCTACACACAGAGATCAGCTGGAAAGCAGATGGCCAAATCCTGGCTGTTGGCAATGAAGATGGATATGTGTTTCTTTGAGCAAATAAACAAAATTTGTAACGACAGCCTTTATAATACCTTAATTGTAACAAAATTAATATTATTGCTATTATTATTTTTTGTCAGTTGTGGGGCTTGAATTCTGGGTCTGGGCGTTGTCCCTCAGCATTTCAGCTCAAGGCTAGCACTCTACTACTTGAGAAACAGTGCCACTTCACATTTTGTGAAGAACCTTTAGTTGGAGATAAGGGTCTCACAGACTTTCTTGCCCAGGCTGGCTTTGAATAGAGACCCTCAGTTCTCAGCCTCATTAGTAGCTAGGATTACAAGTTTGAGCCACTGGGGCCCGGCAGTAAAACTATTTTGAAAAGAAAAAACCCACGATTCTATACTTAAACAATTACAATCTGGCAAGTGTATTTGTAACGTTAGTTGTATCAAGTAACCATAGGCAGCAATCATTTTTAGATCTCACTATGTCCTGTCCAATGCCAGATAATATTTCATTAATTTGCTTTTTCCTAACAAAGTTCATTTTGAATTCTCAACAGCACAATTTTCTAGTGAGTAAAAAGAATTATTCAGCATATTTATTTCAACAAACAGCATTTTGCACTTTAAAAAAATTTTTTTTTCCAGTGCTGGGGTTTGAAATCAGGGCCTGGGCACTCTCCCTGAGTTTATTTTGTTCAAGGTTAGTACATTACCAATTGAACCACAGCACCACTTCCAGTTTTTCTGCTTACCTCATACTGAGGAATCAAATCAAGTGCTGCATGCATGCGAGGCCAGCACTCTACCAATAACCACATTCCCAGTCATTGGGTCCTGGTATATTTCCCCTTCTAGATTAATAGAAATATTCCAGGTTCCGAACTTGAAGCTGATCCCTGCCATCCAATAACATCACATTCTTGTGAATAGCACTAGCTGGCCTCATGAGCATAGCAGCCACCTGGAACTCAGCTATCTGATGGCCTTGGCCTCCAACAATGCAATCATTTCTGTGCACAGACTGAAAACTGTCATAGGTAAGTTTAATATATTCCATCCTATTCTCAGCGACTTACCATTCTCAGCTTTGTATGCTTTAAATTCTGTTAAACATTAATTACTATTTCCCACCACTCTCATACGTAACATATATGTCTTACTTTAAAATTTATTCAAATATGCAAAAATGTTAACGTAGTTGCTGTCCACTAGTGGTTCATGTTTTAAAACCTAGCTACGTTAGAAGTCAAAAACTGAGTATCTTGGTTTAAAGCAGCCCATGCAGAAAAATCTGAGATATTTCTCCAATTCAGAAACCAAAATCCAGAAGTGGAGATGTGGCTCAAGTGGTAGAGTGTCAGCTTTGAGCAAAAAGACTAACCAAGTATAATTGGTCTACTTCAGACTCACTTACTTACTCATGGAGCACATACACACACATACACACACACACACACACACACACACACACACACACACACACACACACACACACACACACAATGTACATTCTCCTAGACTCCCCTTCTTGAGCAGTATTCAATGCCATTAACTTAATGCATGTTTTCCAAATTATTATGGTAGGGATTAATTTACATTTGTATTTATGATAATGCATTTTTTGTACTTTTTCTTTTTCATTTCTTTGGTACTTATGTGAGAGAACTGTTTTGTGAAGACTAAACAGAAATCAATGTGTCAGTAAATAGATAGTGACAGACTGAAAGATGCAGATAATACCACTTGAAATTTTATTTCTTCAAATTTAAACATATATGCATATGTATGTATTTAAAATTTCTGCCAAGATTTTATTTTGATTAACAATGATCTATTTGTTCCATTATATGAATTTAACATATTGTATGTTTCATAGCAGATTAATACTTATAGAATTTCTTTCCTTTGGAGACAAGGTTCCGCAGTGTAGACCAGGCTTTCTTCAATTCCTAATTCTCCTGTCAGGTTTCTGAGTAATGATTGGCATTACCATGTGGTAGCATAGTACCATGTCCAGCTATATTATTTACATTTTGTACAGTAGAATATTAATGTGAACAGCTTTAAGCCACATATCATCATGAGCATGAATGAATTTCTTGCAGAAAATGTTATAAATAGAGTTACTGAGTGAAGCCAATTATGGTAGACATGCCTGTAATCCCAGCACCCAGGAGGATTGTAAGCTTAAGAGAAGCCTGAGCTACAGAGTAAGTCCCTTTTAAAACAAAACAACAACTGTTGAGCTTGGAAGAGGGAAAGTATTGTTAAGTGGGGTGATAGGAACATACAAAATGTAGTGTGTGTGTGTGGGGGTTTGCTGGACCTAGGCTTGAACTCAGGACCTGGGCACTGTTCCTGAGGTTTATGCTCAAGTCTAGCACTCTACCACTTGGACCAAACTCCACCTCAAGCTTTTTTAGAAGTCATTGGAGATGAGTCTGATCCAGTTTCCTGTTCAGGCTTAGAACCTTGATCCTCTTTCTCAGCCTCTTTTTTAAGTAAGATTACAGGTATGAGTCTGTAGTAATTGTTGTATTACTGTTAAGTAATATAGTAAACATTATGCCAGTTTATACTCCTTCCAGCAGTGCTTGAGTGTTGCACACACACCTAAGATAAAACCCACTCCATGTTTGATGACATCCAGATCTCATAATCCCGTGAGATACATATTGTTATGCTCACTTTACCTATGAAGAATTTGAGCTCCAGAGAGTTAGGTTAAGTTTGAGTCCCCATCTAGTATACAGTGGAGCCTGTATTCAAGCTCAACTAGGTCTGTTTATTTCAGAAAACACGGAGTCATCATGTGTTCTAGTCAACATGTGTTCTAGCAAGTACTGCTCATTGCAAGTACAGTTCTATGCCTGACAAATTACCTTTCTCTCTCTTTAACTGTTTGCATCCCCTTTCATAAGCTAGGGAAAGCACAAGTGATGAGAAGAGCCATTTTTGAAGGGGAAATTGATAATGGGGTTTGAACTTGGTATCACATACCTATTAGTCAGGTCTTCCATTTGAGTTATGCCTCCAGCATTCTATTTCTGTTTTATTTTTTGTAGTATTATTACAAAGGTGAGTTACACAGAGGTTATAGTCATCTAAGTCAGTTCTGATTATATTTCTTTTTTAAAATGTCACCCCTTCCCTTGCTCTCTCAATTTCTCTCTCTCACTGGTTTGGTTTTATTAACCACCTCCTCCTCCTCCTCTTCCTCCTCCTCCTCCTCCTCCTCCTCCTCCTTCTTCTTGAGATCTAGAGGGAATAGTTACATATGCGTGTCAATGACTACATTTCTTTTGTCTTTGTTTTTGTTTCAGTCAGTAATAAGACTTGGACCCAGAGCCTGAATACTGTCTCTGAGTTCTTTTGCTGAAGAATGGCATTCATATCGAGCCACAGTTCTACTTCCCTGAGTGCATTTCTTTTTGGACAATGTTAACTTTTCCCTTCATCTCTTCCAGTTTTCCCATCCTTCCCCACAAACAAATTGCATAGGTCATTTTCAGCATAGTACCAATTAAATATCACTGTTGCACATGTTCATCGTTTGTCTCTCCTTTTGAATGCCCCTTTAACTTCGCAAAGAGAGATAAATGAAGAAACATGACAAAAATGAAATAAAATAAAGAAAAATATCTTGTTTCTGTTTCCTGGTCACTGGTTATTTTTGAGATAAAATGTGTGTGTGTGTGTGTGTGTGTGTGTGTGTGTGTGTGTGTGTGTGTGTGTGTGTGTGTATGCATACTGGGGCTTGAACTCAGGGAGCTGACCTTTAGCTTTTTAACTCAAGGATAATTGTCTATGACTTGAACCAAACTTTCACTTCTTGATTTTGAATGGTTAATTGGAGATGAAAATTTCACAGATTTTTCCTACCTGTTCTAGCTATAATCCACTTCCTCAGATCTCAGCATTATAAATAGCTAGAGTTACAGATGTGAGCCACTGGTAATGCTTGGCCTACCTTTTTTTTGTTAAGTAGTTGAAATGTAAAAGACAGTTGCAACCATAGTAAAAAAAGAAATCCATTTAACTTTCCCAGCTTCATTAACTTTTAAAACTTTGTCACATTTGATATGTACAGAAAAACATTTTTTGTAAATGCTCCTGCAATTTGGTTTTCATCTGGGTTTTTTCCTCATAATGAACTTGATTTTATAGCTTATTACCTACTAAATATTGATAAGAATATGTCCAGAGGGCATTAATGACCTTTTGCTGGCTTTCATAAGGAAAAGGTGCAAGCTAACACTTGTGATATATTTGTGTGTAGGACCTCAATGATATATCCACATTGTTAGCCAGAAGACAGTAGTGCCTGTTATAAATCATCTAGATCTGGCAAAACCTTGACACAGGCCTTGTTACCACCTCCTGTAGGTCCTCTTAGAGTGCAATCCTGCCTCTCCAGTGACCATGACAGAGCCCTGCTGGAGGTTCTCAGGACACAGCCAAGGGCACCAGTCAGGCTTGGCACCTACTGCTTCCTATGATGGAACTACACAGGAAATGTGAGGTCCTTAAGCTGTCATCAGACAGTTCTTCCTTGAATATTCGATCATAAGAATTAAGGAGACATCAAACTCTCTCTTCCTTGTGCCAGTTGTGGACCTGTATTTCTTCTTCTGCTGTCATCTTCTGTGGAAAAAAATGATCTTAGCTCTATAAGCCATTTTGCTTATTCTAGGTCCTTAGGGTAAGTCTGGATTTTATACTTAGACAAAAGGAAATATAGTGATAAAAATAGCAAACTTAACATTTTTTCTAGTCTATTTATTACCCAAATATATTTTCAAATCCTACCAATAATTCTTATTAGTAAGAGTCACTTAATTAGTAGTCACTTTTTCAAACTCCTAAGTTCCTCAGTGAGCTGTGTGAGAGAAACCACAGCAGGTTTCAGGGGTCCTCCAGACTAACTTCTTGCCCAGGGAGGAGTGCCTCCAAATTAAACAAAGAATAATTCTTTATTATTTTTTTTTGTCGGTCATGGGGCTTGAACTCTGGGCTTGGGCGCTGTCCCTCAGCTCTTCAGCTCAAGGCAAGCGCTCTACCACTTGAGCTACAGCGCCACTTCTGGTTTTCTAGTGGTTTTATTGGAGATAGGAGTCTCACGGTCTTTCCTGCCCGGGCTGGCTTTGAACCGCGATTCTCAGATCTCAGCCTCCTGAGTAGCTAGGATTACAGGCGTGAGCCACCGGCGCCCGGCACAAAGAATAATTCTTATATCTCAGATTACATGTCCTAGCTATATATACCAAAGAAAGCTAGTAACAAGAGATTGGTCTAACTTGGGAACAATGAAGATCAGAAACACGAATTCTATGTTTACAGAAATGAAAAGAAATTTTCCTTTATTCATATAATACAATAAAAAGCTCTACTTTTCTCATTATCACTTAATTGTGGTTGTATGTACTCAGTACTAGCTTCTTGAAAGTCCTAAAAAACTCTTTGACACAAACTCAGAAGTTCCATTGGTATCAGCTTGAGATTTCATGAAAAAATTTTACTTTTTATATTTTAAAAATCTATTTTATTATAAAGATGCTGTACATAGGGGTTACATTTACATGAGTAAGTTACATTTCTCATTGAACATTGTTACCCATTCAGTGGTTTTCTCCCTCTGTCCCTTCCCTCCACTCCTTCCCACCCCCATTACATTGTAAAGTTAATTTCTGCCATAATGTCCTGCGAGTATCATGGTTGCAATGGATCACCTTTTGTACTTCTTTCAGCATTTTGTTATTTCCCTTACCTTCCCCCAATCAGATAAATGCATATACAGGATGCAGGGTGCCAGAATCAAAGACTGGAATTGCCATGGATAAAACCAATAGGAAAAGAAAAATGACATAAAGTAAGAAGAAAGAACTAGCTGCAGTACATTGGCTACATCAAGCTTGACAACTAAACAAAAGAAGACCTGTTGTTTCTATGTCTTGGTGTTCATTTCAGTTAGCATCATTTTCTCTGGTCATATATATTCATAACTCCTGAGCTATTATGATCCACTTTCAGGAGTAACAGGCTAATGTTAATCATTGCAAATGAGGGAAATCATAGAGCTCTTGTTTCTTTGGGCTTGGCTTGATTAACATAGTATGATTTTTTTTCCATCTTTTCATTTTTTTACAAAAGGGACGATGTCATTCTTTCTGATAGAATCATAAAATTCCATTGAGTAAATACACCACATTTCCTTGATCCATTCATCTGTTGAGGGGCAAATGGGTTGTCTCTATATCTTAGCTATGTGTAACAATGCTGTAATGAACATAGTTTTGATGGTAGCTTATTATACCCTAGTTTGAGATCATTTGGATAAATGCGGAGGAGTGGGTTGTTGGATCTTAGGGAAGTTCTATGTTTAGTCTTTTGAGGAACCTCCATAGTGCTTTCTCGAGTGGTTGAACCAGCTTACATTCCTACCATCAGTGTAGTAGTGTTCTTTTTTAGCCACATCCACCCCAGCATCTGTTATTTGTTCTCTTGATAATAGCCATTCTAACTGGGTTGAGTGGAATCTAAATATGGTTTTGGTTTTGATTTGCATTTCTTTTATGACCAGTGATGGTGAGCATTCCCCGTCTCTTTCCGAGAGGCCACACTATTACAGGTTTCTAGTGTCCCAACAGAGACATAGAAACTTGTAATAATGTGTGCTTTTTGTTGTACATTTACTTCACTTGGAGCATTCAATGACTCCTATAATTTACAGCAAAGGTTTATACTAATTACCTTACTGAAAAAAACACTGATTTTCAAAAAGCATAGAAAAAAATCTCTTTGTCAGGGGTCCCAGTTAATACTAAGGAAGTTTCTTTAGTGGAAAATTTTATTTGGTTGCTTGTTCTTTATGTTATTTTAACACATGTTGAATTTGGGGTTTCCCCACTAGATCTTCCACAAACTAGCAACTATGTTGCCTCATTGGATTTTGCTTCAAAATTTACAAAATATTCTGTCATATTTTTGGTTTGGTATTTGGGGGGTGGCTTTTGGAGTGCTAGTGGGCTTGTACTCAGGCTTGAAATGAGGGTCTGGAACTCTAGTTTAGATTGTTTAACTCAATGCTGTCACTGTGCCACTCAAAACCACACATCCACTTCTGGCCTTTTCTGCTTAATTAAAGATAAGAATTTTGAGGATTTATTAGTTTAGGTTGGCATCAAACTGTGATCCTCAGATCCCACCCTCATGAGCAGCTAAGATTACAAGAATGAGCCAGACGCTGGATACATTGTGCTCCCTATGATACCTAAACAAGGGCACATAATACTGAAGCATGTGTGTAAGGTTATGTATTTCAAACTTATTTAGAAAAATATAGCCATTGTGTGTGTGTGTGTGTGTGTGTGTGTGTGTGTGTGTACATAATATAAATGTGCAGAGGGAAATGAGGATGTATCTGCTGATTTTGAGGAAAGATTTCACCTGGGGCTTTTCACAGACTGAACTACACTGTACAGAATGCTTGAGACTAAAGGTGAGGTAAATGATGTCATCATCTCATTCATCTACATCCCTTGCTAACATTTGCATATACTGTGGTGTTGTAATGATTATTTTGTGTATGAGAGCCAGTACTGGGGCTTGAATTCAGGACCTAGGTACTGTCACTTAGCTTTTGTATGTGATGCTAGAACTCTAACATTTGAAGCACAGCTCAGCTTTCTGCATTTACTGTTTAATTGGAGGTAAAAATCATTTTTGTTCAGTTGGCTTTAACTGAGTTCCTCGTATCTCAAGGTTCTGAGTAGCGGGTTTTACAGGACTGAGCTTCCAACGCCTACCTTTTCATTATTAATGTTACAAGCTACATGCTCACACGCATTCCTTGCAGTCAAAAATCTCTGTTCAGGCTGACTGACAAGAGGTGAGGAAAGATGGTTGAGTGGATAAGTTACCAAATGGGCCTCTAGCCCTATTAACAACATTCTGGCAGTAATTTACATTTCAGTGTGTGAGTACAAATTTCCACTTTCACTTGACCTTTATTAACTGCCTTTTTGAACTGTTTTTGATACATATTTTAAACATTATCTCCCAAACAGGAGATATTATGTGAATGTATTTGATAATATTTCAGATGGGGTGGTCTTGTGTGTCTGGATGTCTGTTGTCTGAGGCCATCTAGCTGGGCTTCATACATAGCTAATGCTTCCTGGCTGCTGGTTGCAGAGAGGAAGGTTTTCTTCCTGGCCAGGCTTTGATTTGGGATCCTTTCATCTTAGAATTCTAAGTAGCTAGGATAACAAGCATGAACCACCACCAACTGGCTTGTTTTAGAAGCATTAATTCCTTTTCATTCATTGTTTTTTTTCCTGGAAGGTTGATCTAGACAGGCTGCTTATACCTCATAATAAGGTGATTTGAATAATACCTTTGCCTCTGGCATTTCTGAAACTCATTTCTTCAGTTCTAGGCAAATGAATTTGTTCTAAAGCCAATAGCATTTTTCTTCTGCGGTACCTTAATTAATCTCTTATCCTTTGCTTTGGCAAAGCAATCTGGATGTTTCTGTAAAACCCTACTTCTTGAGAGTATTACACTTAGAAGTTATCATGTACACACTTTCATATAGTCTCTCCTTTTATAAAAATATGTTACAAGATTGGGTGGAAGAATGGTGACTATTGAATTAATTTGATAACCACTCTAGAATTTTTAAGCCTTAATGCTTAAGTCAAAGGAGTATTAAAGACAATCAGAATAGTGGAATGTGGCTACTACTCATTTGAGGTATGTGGAAAGATGATCAGAATTCTTATGATTAATAAAATATATCTTCAAATTTCCAGTGGTAGACTGCTATGCTAACTAGGAGGAGACACTGGTGATGCCAGGGCTTTGAAAGCTGCTAATGAAGCAAAATGTCGGGGAGAGCATTTAGTAAGGATATAATTCCAAGGCTCATACCAAATATATTGAACTAAAATACTAAGTGATGAATGACTGAGCGCCAAATTTTATTTGTTGGCTTCTTTGTGATGTCCTGGGATTTGGACCTAAGGCCTAGGTGCTGTCCCTTTGTTTTTTCCTCAAGGCTAGTGCTCTACCAGTTGAACCACAGCTTCATATCCATATTTTTGGTGATTAATTGGAGATCAGCCTTACCCAATTTCCTCTTTTGGCTTCCTTAAAACTGATCCTCAGATATCAGCCTCCTGAGTAAGTAGGTTTCAGGTTGTGAGCCACTGGAGCCCAGCTGGAATCACATTTTAGAAGTATTCTTTTGGTGAATCAGATGTGTCTGACTACTATTTTAGCACTTTGGTTCCAGTGGATCATGTCAGATTTATACTAAAATCAGACATTTTCATCTTGTAATCTGCAGCATCCAATATCTATCTAATTTTTTCCTATTTTCATTTCTGACCTCTTTTTCTTCATTGTACCTTTCCATTCTTACTTCAGTGCTGTTTTCCTTTTCTGAAGCAAGTCAGGTTCATTCCCATCAATGGGGGATGTACTTGCTGTTCTTACTGCCTGGAGTACCTGCTCCTAAATAATTGCCTAGATGATGGCTCTCATATCAACTATCTCTTGTTCAGGAATGTCTCCTCCCATCCCCACTGTGAAGTTGTTGCTACAAAATCACCAATGTCATGTCTCTGATTTATAGAAATTATCATTATGGTTTTCTTTTCAGCATGAAATTAGTGAGGAAAGAGCCACATTCACTTCTGTTTCTCCAACACCTGTAATAGTGCCCAGTCTGTAGTGCTCAGGAGCCTTACATGGAGATCAACCTTCTCCAGCTCAATTTATCCTAGATTCTCTTTAGGACAGCTCTTCAAGCTGAAGTGTGGTGGCTAGCAGTCATTCCCTCTCATTCTTTGTGCTTTTTGGTGGTGTTGAATCCACTTCAGGGCAAAACCAGTGCCTGACACCTATTTGTTGCTATGGCAAAGGTGGTTGTGACATCATAGAAGTAATGGCCATTGTTTTGGGTATATGTGTGAGGACACCCACCCCCACACAATTTCCCCAAAATATGTTTCTCCTTTGCCCAGAAGTGCATTCACCAATTCAGCAATCAAATCGTCACCCAGTTCCTGATACATTCAGAGTATGTTTCCATTTCCTTTAAAAAAAGAAAATTTCAAGACATGCTTTGATGATTTGTCACTGAATTACTGAAACAGAGTATATAATTTTATGTATTTGTATGCCTTTGTCCATCTCTCTTGAGCCCTTGCTATATTTCCATGTGTTTGCAGCTTGGGAAGGGAAATAAGGTTTAATTCAGTATTGTCAGAGACTATAGTTCAGAAGGCTCTTTTTAGACCCTTTTGGAGGGAATGCCAACTTTCCATCTGATGTTTTAAAAAAGATGGCCATCTTGGTACAGGACCTGAGTAGACTGTCATAAGATAAAAGGCTTGTCCTGATTTCTACTGACTTTCCTCTGGGGTCGAAGAGTGTGATCCACTGTGATCTCCTCTGAAAATCTAAGGCAATGGGGGTAAGAGAGACTAAAACTCAGAACCCAGCTTCCCACATCACTAGGATTACAGGATTGAGTCTCATGGACTCAACTTATAGCTGCGTTTTTATACATGTTGTAGTCAGTTTCATTATATTCACTTCCTAGACAGATATATACAAATATATGTATGTTTGTTCATCTATTTATAATCAGTGTTAGATCTAGAAACACACAAATATATATTCATATAATTATAATCAAATTATATCACTACTTTCCCCAATAATATTTTACACTAATGTTTGGTGAAATAAATACTCAAGACTAAAAATTTAAATGCCTTTGTAGTTTGAAAAATCATATTCAATCTTATATATTATACAATATACTATATATAACATAAAGAATATAACATATGTTTACATATAACTGATTTGTGTTATTTTTATTCCTGATTTTGTGTTGGTTCATCTATGTAAGCTTTCTTTCTTTTATTGATGATGGCTTTTATTTGCTAGTATATATATTTTCTATATATTATGTCAAATATTTTCAGCTCTAAGTAGATTTTTTTATATTACTGGAGTCAAATTTTTCTTCCATGTTTACCCAAAGCACAATGAAGATGTATACAGATTTGAACTCACTGTTGGAAGAGGGTCCCACATACCAGTATATGTATTGTGGCATTTGTCCCATTTGACAGAATAGATATTTAGGACATCTGATCTGCTGTCCTAGACCTTTTGTAGCCACCTTATCACCCCATGCAGGCATGGCCTGGCTTCTTTGCTGCTCCCTGTGCATTTAACAGTTCCCTTTATATGCAGTAAAGCCCCCTGTCACTCTGTGTTTTCCACCCAACAGAACACATATGCACAATGCTTCAGATTGTAGGCTTAAAAAGAAACATATTTAAGATTCATGAATCTAGGATATATCAAAAGCATTGACATTTTAAGAAAGTTAGAAAAATAAATAGAATGAACATTTTACAACAATCAAAACAAAAAGAAAAATATTTTCCCAGGAAGGGGGAACGGAATTTCTAAATCCAGATTGGCCTCTAAGTTGCCTTCAGGCAAAAATTCTGCCCCAGGGTCCTCAAAGTGGTTTACTTCCTCATTAAAGACAGGATTTTCTTCCTGAGTCCAGGGAGGGACAGATTCTAATTTCTCAATTGAAAATTGGATCCCCTGCAGGAGGACAGATTGGTCTGGTATTCTGTGAGGAAAGATTCCCTTTCCTCAACTGAATCTAGATTTTGGACCTCACTTAATGGTTTTCCTGAACATAGACTGGGGTCATTTTCCATTAGCACACATCTTATCCTGCACACCAAGATGTGTCTTTTTGACTGGTTTGGAGCCCATCTAGGTGGACTGTGAATATCAATGGAAGTCATTCTGGATCATGTTCTTCCTTGGTAATATATGCAGGTGCACCTGCATCACATGTGGGGTTCAGAACCAGTAGGGTGTCCAGAGGACTCAAAACCTGCTTGAGCCTTCCTACAAATTAAAAAAAAACCCTCTATGTTCACATGATTTCTGGAGATCAGTGATGGCTTCCGATCTCTATCAGTCAACATAGATGACATCATTGATGGGTTCTTTATCTGGAGTTCTGCAGGAGCTGCTCTACGGTGATGTAAACCTGAGCATGGAAATAGGTATGGGAGTCTTAGAACTATAGAAGTTAAGGTGTGAATAATCTTTCATGAGGATCTAATGGGGGAAGCTGTAGAACTTGAGTATGGACTGAACACTGATGAGAAGTTAGTGAGTTTCTAATGAGTGGGTGCTTCTAAGTTCTTTCAAAAGGAGAACAGATATTACCTGGCAAAGAATATCCATAAAAGGATATTTTGCCAAGCTGGGGTGTACTAAGGGCTATTGGCCAATCACTCACATCCATAGAGACTCAGGTTCCATCCCTACTCACTAGCTCTAAGGCATCTAAACAAGGACTTCTTCCTCTTTTTCTTGGTCTCATGGGTCATGCGTTCCTCCATCTGAATTTGTAAGCTCCAGAAGAATATATACGCAGAAGAGCAAGTGTGAAGAGGGCATGCTGAGCTTAACATACTGTGTAAATTCTTTCAGGGTGTCATGGTTCTTTTGGTCATAGAAATCATCAGGGTAGAGGACCATCCTCATAGGGAAGATGGAATATGCTGTGGGCATATTGGTGACAAGGAAAATGACAGCCGCCCTCCCCATCCTTAGCCTTGTACTAAAGCATTTTTCTGGCAGGATGTGCATGTTGGGAAGTGGGAAGAGACTCCTGCAAGCAGATGTTCCTCACAACCCACTTCTAGGAATTTCTCAAATACAATCCTCTAAAATTCCCCATGTGATAGGAGGAGAAAGTTGTTTACCCACTGAATCTGACATGTTATACACAGTCCTCCTTGTCATCCATGAGAGTCCAAAACCACAACCACATCCACAACTGTGTAATCTGCTATCTACTGAAGTGCCAAGCCTCAACCCCTTGGTGAAAATCACAACTTGTGTGCAAAGAAGAAAGTTGACTTTGATTCAGAAACCTCAAAGATACCCAGTTTTCAAGGACAGAACTTACCTTTGTGCCAACATCCACTTACTTCTTCATCTTGTTCATCTTCCTCCCAGCTACGGTAGAAGGATCTATACTAATGGGAGGAGAGGAGGAGGCTAACTCTATGCTTCTCCTTTTCTGAACTAACAAAACACACATGCGACTGGCTAAGTCCCAAATGGCAATGTAAACATGATAGACAAAAAGTCGAGCTGTGTCTATACAATTTCAAGGAAATTCTGTGAGGATGTTTATATGCATCTGTCCAAATAAGTGCACAATGGCTCATGCCTGTAATCCTACTAATCAGGAAGGTGAGATCTGAGGATCACAGTTTGAATCTAGTGTAGTTTGTAAAATTCTAAAGACACCTATCTTCAATTAACCAGCTTAAGGCCAGACCTGGACCTGGGGCTCAAATGGTAGAGTGCAATGAATGGGAAAGAACTCAGGCCCCAAATTCCAGTTCAAGTTGAATCCTTGCTTCTGTCTATATTCCCTCAAAGGTGTCCAAGATAGTGATTTCCTAGGTGAGGATGGACGTTGGGTGGCACTGACTCATTCCTTTA
This sequence comes from Dipodomys merriami, assembly GCF_024711535.1. Lineage (NCBI taxonomy): Eukaryota > Metazoa > Chordata > Mammalia > Rodentia > Heteromyidae > Dipodomys > Dipodomys merriami. The sequence continues at coordinate 38,578 of NW_027202686.1, forward strand.
ATCCTAGTCTCTCAGCAAGTAAACTGCTAAGGCTCCACTAGCTTCTGAGGCAAATGAATGTTCTGGCAGCCCAGTCCTAAGGAATTAGCTGGGAGTGAACTTCTTTGTCTCAAGCCAAGTTCCTGTGATAAGACCTCAGTGAAACAGTCTCAGAGAAGTATCAAGTATTCCAATAATCTGCCGGGGCTGGGGGAGGTAATCATCAGCCCTGGGTTTGAAAGAGGAACACTCATTTTGTAAACAGAATATCCAGCAACTGCTCCATTGTCCCCGACTCTCTATAGTGGTGGAGGAAATTTCCAACATAGAAGAGATCACCTTTCTGATAGGCAGGGAACAGGTCCATTGCCAGCATTTCCAACAAGCCTGAGTCCAGGATCCATATGTTATAAGGCACATTCAGAGTTTGGGCTGACTCATTGTCACACTGAGGTGGTAAAAAGAATGGATCTTTGAAACATAGAAACTGGAGTACACTTCAAAACGAGTAACAGAATGGATTGAAAAGTACACAGTAAATATTTTCTCAGTATACACGTATAAAAGCACACAAGAAGAAAGGTGTACTATGGGCTAGGATGAGATTAAATAGATTTCCTGTCATAGTTATACCTGGACTGATTTGCCTTGTGATTCCATTGGTTTCTTCTTATAAAAAGGCCTGAGACATTGGATTCATGGTTTGGCACTGATCCAATGTCTGCAGCATGGAGTAAGGCACTCACACCACTCATGCCTGAGACCTGAGCCTCTTGAACTTTGAAAACAACACAGGAACATCTTTCTTGTTCCTGAGCTACAGGACACCTGAGCTGGTCTGAGCTGACTGTAGTTAATAGTTACATGGTGCTCAGAGTGTTCCATATTCTATTCTATTGTGAGGGAGGTAGTATCATCTCTCAGAGCCCAATGATCTAAGCTGCTTGCTCACATAAGACCATGCCAAAGACAAACTGGAGGCTGAAATCTCCCCTCCCACATCATTCTATACACATGTGGACATTATCAAATCCCAACATCCTCAGCTAGGCCTATGAGCCAGCATGATGTCAGCCTCAAGGAACCCTTTCTAGGTCAGATCCAGGCCTTATTCGTCACTATTTTTCTCATCCTGCACAAATCATTTTGCTCCTCAGGCCCTCTCAGCCTGCCATATGTTTCTTGCATGTATTTTTGACATCTACTTCCTAGGACATTGTTAGGTTTTTGTTTCCTAATTTTCTGTTTGCTCTTGAAGCCCCTCTGTGCTGTCATGTGGAAAAAAGGCAAGTACTTAGAGGTGGGAAAATCAAACAAGTATTGAAAAACAAACCTTACACATATAGTCAGACATTTTTATGGGTGTTCATTCTTGTAAGATAAAAGACTATTCTTGATACTTTGCTCATATTTTATGATAGAGGGGAGGAGAAGAAAGGAAGAGGTGCTGAATTTTCTTTTCATAATTCAATGATTATTATTTTAAAATACTGTAGTTGAAGGAATGTAATATTTAAAGATTAAAGCTGTGCTCCTGTTCTTTTTATAAGCTAGTCATTTATAAAGTATTCCTCACTAAAGTCTTGTCATTTGTGTCCCATGAACTATCCTCCTCATTCAAAATAATCAGAAAAAACCTTCACAAATAAGTGGGCTGTTGTCTAATCTCCAGATACGAATTTAAGATTCAACATTGCCTGTGAATCTGTGTGTGTAGCTGTGTGTGGGAGTGTGTGTGTGAATGTGTGTCTGTGCATATGTGTGTTTTAGGACTTGAACTCAGGGGCTATATGATATTCGCTTTGAGTGTAGTGCTCTACCAATTGTGCCACAATTCCACTGCAAGTTTTCTGTAGTGAACTGGAGAGGAGAGACTCATAAAATTTCCTGCTCAGGCTGTCTGAACTAAATCTCAGGTCTCAACCTCCTGATTAGCTAGAGTTCTAACTATGAGCCTCCAGAACCTGGTGATAAAACTGGAGGCAGTGGGGTTGCAAGTTTTAGTCCAGCTTCACAACATTCTATATGATAAAACAGCAATAGTAAAACCCTATATCAAAATACAATAATAAGATATAATTAGAATACAATTTAGTGATATAGTCTGCTAGCATTACTTTCAGGAAGCCTTGTTCTTAATGATTTAGCATTAGAAAACCAAACAAAATGAGATAATTTCAGTAGACTCTACAAATTTTTTAATCCATCATATAATAATTTCAAAACATTATAATAAACTGGAAAACATTCATACTTATACGGAGAATGCAAAAAAGATAAATGATGGCAGATTATGAAATGGAAAATTCTACACTGCAGGAAAATTATTGTCATGGTGAATATATGGTGGTATTGTCACAGTGAATATATGATAATGTTCTTCAGAACAGCAATAGGTAAATATATATTTACTACATATAGTCTAACTTTTCTCTGTCTCTCTCAACTTCTAATCTTCTACTGCACATTATCAGTGTATTCATGTTTATGGTATATTCAAAAATAACTAGTTGAGTCAGGTTGCCAAAATACACTAGCTTCAATGTTTTAGGAGATAAACATGCTAATTATATTGACTATTTTATATATTAAACATGTAGTGCGTTATCATTGTACTCTCTAAGTATGTACCTACACTTCTTCAAAATGAAACGGAATACAACAAGGTTTTGCCTGTAAAGCTAGCTATTAGGGACATCAGTTCCAGACCAGTGTAGTTTTACCTGCAATGCTCCCCAACTCCTAGCTATGCGTGATGGAATACATCTATCATACCTGGTCCATGGGGAGCTGAGAGCAGGAGGACTTCAATTTCATGCCATACTAGGCAAGAACTTCCACATGGCTCCATCTCAACCAAAGAAGGTTCAACACTGGTAGCACCTATCACCCCCACGTAGGTGAAAATAAAAATAAGAGCATTGTAGTATAAGAAACAAACAATATTAGAACATGCTAATACAAACCATCATGAACAACACTCACGTAGTGTTTGCTTCTCATACCTGTAATCCTACCGATAGCTAGGATTATATATGTGAGCCAGAGGCAACAAGCAGTTCATCATTTTAAAAATGACTATTTGAAGTCAGGTGCCAGTGTCTCATGCCTGTAACCCCAGCTACTCACAATGCTGAGATGTGAGGATTGCAGTTCAAAGCCAGACCAGGAAGAAAAGTCCCCATAAGACTCTAGTCTCCAGTTAATTACTCAAAAAGAAGAAGTGGCTTTGTGGCTCTATTGGTAGAGTGCTAACTAACTTGAGCTCAGAATCTCAGAGACATTGTCTAGGCCCTGAGTTGAAGCCCCACAACTGACAAAAAAAACAATAAGCATTGTAATGTCTGAATTTCTTTTTTTTATTGTGAAAATACTGTATAAAGGGGTTACAATTACATGGGCAAGATAAAGAGTACATTTGTTATCAAGCATTGTAGCCTCCTCCTTTGTTTCCCCTTCCATCCCTTCCCATCCTCCCTCTGCTCCCTCACCCAATCCTCCCCTCCCACCAAATTTGTATAGTTCATTTTCGACATAACGACTTGTACATCTCATTGTTGCAATGGGTCCACCTGTATCCCTATTTGAACAATTTGTTTTTTTTCCCTCCCCCTCCACAAATTATACCAACATCAAATACAATGAAAGCAGGGGTTATGCCATGGGGGAAGGACATATAAAGTAACAAAGAAATAATCTTGTAAATGTGTTAGAAACAATCGCATGAAAGAAAAAAAAAATATTTTAATACATATCTTAGGGTTCATTTCCCTAACATCAAATTATCTGACCTTTTCTGCTTGACTCAGACATATACTAGTTATTGCAAATAAGGGAAACCATGGGACCTATATTTCTTTGTGCCTGGCTTACATTACTTAATATAATTTTTTCCAAGTCTTTCCATTTCCTAACAAATGGGGCAATGTCATTCTTTCTGATGAAGGAACAGAATTCTATTGTGTATACAAACCACATTTTCTTGATCCATTCATCTACTGAGGGGCATCTGGGTTGGCTCCATATCTTAGCTATGGTAAATAATGCTGCTATAAATATAGTCGTGCTGGTAGCTTTAGTGTGGTCTTGTTTGTGAACATTTGTGTGAATGCCCAAAAGTGGGATTGCTGGGTCATAGGGGAGCTCTATGTGGAGTCTTTTGAGGAACCTCCATGCCACTTCACAAAGTGGTTGAAAAAGTTTACACTCCCCAACAATGGAGTAAGGTTCCCTTCTGTCCACATCCCCTCCAGCATCTGCTGTTATTAGAGTTCTTGATCATAGCCATTCTAACTGAGGTGAGGTGGTATCTCAATGTTGTTTTGATTTTCATTTCTTTTATGGCTAGGGAGGTTTAGCATTTCTTCATGTGTCTATTGGCCACGCTTGTTCCTCTTCAGAGAAGTTTCTCTTTAAGTCTTTAGCCCACTTATTTATTGGGCAGTTGTTTCTTTCAATATTTGTTTTTGGGGATTTAATTTTTTGGGTTCCAGGTATATTTGATATATGAGACCCTTGTTTGTTGTATGGCTAGTGAAGATATTCTCCCAAATAATGGGTTTTCTATTGACCTTACTAGCTATATCCTTTGCCATGCAGAAGCTCTGCAATTTCACACAATCCCATTTGTCCAACCTTTCTTTGATTTGTTGTGCTTCTGGGGCTCTATTAAGAAAATTTCGGCCTGTGCCAAGGAGACCTAGAGTTTCTCCTATTCCATCCTGTAATGTTTCAGAGTGTCTGCTTTGACTCCAAGGTCTTTGATCTATTTGGACTTGATTCTGGTGCAGGGTGATATATAAGGATCTAGCTTTAGTTTTCTACAAGTAGTTAACCAATTTTGCCAGCACCTAATGTATGAATTTCTTGTGAACTAAAATGAAAGCTGTGGTATACAATTCTACAGACTACTACAGATTTCATTATATTTGTTGTTAGAATTAGTAGCAGCACTTGAACAAAGGACATTTTTTTTCATAAACTAGGCCATACTGGTCTCTAATTAGAGGAAACTGCTGCACTCATATGTAGTATTTTTTGGTTGTTTTTTGTTTTGTTTTGTTTTGTTTTTAGAACAGGATGAGAAACCTTCTTTCTGCCTGGGGCCATTTGGATATGTATAACATCATCCACAGGCTAAGCAGAATTAATAGTAAAGACATGACACAGTCAACTGGCAATAAACTTACTTGTCTTTATGCCATGTTCCAAATGATTTGATTAGCTATTATGTCCCTATGGCATATAGTTTCCTATTCCTGCATTCCTCAAAATACAAGCATGTTCTACCAATTCAGATTTGAGCCAGGAAATATGTAGTATCAGTGCCAAGAGTGAAGGAAAACTGTAACACAACCAGGGAAGCATGCAACCAACACTTCAGTAGCTGGACACTGGGGACTCAGGCCTATAATCTGAGCTACTCAGGAGGCTGATGATCACAGTTCAAAGCCAGCTCCAGTGAGAAAATCTGTAAGACCTTCTCTCCAGTTAACAACCAAAAATCCATAAAGGGAGCTGGGGCTCCAGAGGTAGATTGCCTTATTACAAAACTCAAGGGCAGCACCCAATCTTGAGTTCAAGCTGAAAGTCAGGCACAAAAAAAAATCAAAAACAACAACAAAAAAAAACAGAAACTGGGAGAAAGCTCAGAAAAGGATGGGATTGTCTACAAGACAAATGTACACATTACATTATTGTGAAATGGTAAAATCACTGTACACACCTGAGTAACTATTACATTTAAAAAAAGAATGAGAAATCCCAAAGCCATAGGGCCTTATGATGTGCATCTGCTTTCCAGAATTTTAAAGTCCCATCATCTGAGCTGGTAGCACATAGGTTGTAGCCCAGGGTGACTAAAAAATATGAAAGCTGAGATCTTTTCAGATTGTCCCAGAAAATCTTTGATTACTTTAAGCAAAAAAGCAAACAAAGCAAAGCAAACAAAGTGAACTTTAAGGTTAATTAGGCTGCTATTAAAGATTCAGATGTTGGTACACTTTGTGGAGAGAAAGGGAAAAAACGAATTCTTTAAATAAGGATACAGGTGGACTCATTGCAACACGTCAAAAAACAAACTTTAAAACTTTGGCGTGGGAGGTGGGAGATGGGAAGAGATGGGAAGAGGAAACAAAGGAGGAGGCAACAATGCTTCATAAAAAATGTACTCATTATTTTGTTCATGTAATGGCAACTTTTCTGTACATTAGTTTCACAATTAAAAAAATTGAAAAAAAAGATTCCAGGCAGATTTATACTGTTAAATGATGAGTTAGTACATATGTTTTTTAGATACTGAACTCACATGTGTCAGAAAAATATTCTTGAGTTCATAACTAGAAACTCTGAAGTGTAAGGTATATTAATTAGGTAGCCAATGAAGAGAACAGCACATGGTATTCAGTCAGGTAAATTAGTTTATTTTTATTTATTTATTTTTGAGTCCAGTTGTGGGGCCTGAACTCTGGGCCTAGGCACTGTCCCTCAGCTCTTCAGCCCAAGGCTAGCTCTACCACTTGAGCCACAGTGCCACTTCCGGCTTTTTTCTTTTTGCTTATGTGGTGCTGAGGAATCGAACCCAGGGCCTCATGCATGCAAGGCAAGTGCTCTACCTCTGAGCCACTTTTCCAGCCCATGCCATACATGGTGGAGAGCCATGTAATAAAAAGGGGGGGGGTTTGGCAACCCAACCTAGGGCCAAGTCTTATCTAGGCCAAGGATGAGATGAGGTATGCCCAGGTTGACGAAAAGTCTGGCCAAACTGGATCTGGATGTGACCTCAGGGCCTGGGACTCTCTTCTGGTCAGATGGAAAGTGTGACCAGAGGCTGATCAGGTTGTGACTCTGCATGGGGGGAGGTGGCTGCTTCCAAGAGTCCCAGATACCTATGTAACACATAAAGGGTGGAAACTTAGCCAAGAAGTGGGGAGGTGTCTGCATAGGGTCTGCATTGCCTGGGGCAGACCTAATACCAAATACAGGTAGTACCTCTGCCATGTGATTCCTGACTCCAAACCACTCATTCTCAATCATTTCTTCCTTCCTTCCTTCCTTCCTTCTTTGCTCCTTCCTTCGTTCCTTCGTTCCTTCCTTCCTTTCTTTTCTCTCCCCATCTCTCCCTCTCTCTACCAATCTCTCCTTTCTTTCACTAAACCTCTCTCTGTCCCCTACCTCAGTATTCTCAACTCTCAAATAATGAACACTTGCTGAGTTGAACTCACAAGCTGGGAAGAGTAGCTCAATGGGCAAATATGAAATTTAGTTTAATGTTTCCTTACATCTCTAACACAGATCACTGGAATCAAATAATGTACACTCAGCAGCATGCCATCTCAAGCTATTTGGAGGAGGAAAGCAAGCACGTTTTCACTGCATTCTGTGAGCTCCACCCTGGGAAGATGGGGCAGTCTCCTCCCTCCTCTTGGCTGAATCTCAGCCCAGTTTCTGCATCAGAAGAGGTGACTGCCTCCAAGTGAGCCAGTTACCTAAGTGACACAGGTACTGGGCAGAAATTAGCCTCTTGTGATGCTGAGATTAATTGCATGATTCAACATGATCCACTAGTTTGTTGAGATTGGGACTTCCTAAATTTTTGGTTAGGCTATGTTCAAATTGTGATCTATTTATTTCTGATTGCTAACCATGATTATAGTTGTGAGCTAGCACATCAAATCATTCAAAGTCCTTTATCACACATGGAAGACATGAGGTTTTCCAAATGACATACAAGTTGACAGACAACAAAATAAGTCCTTAATTCTGGTTAAGATGTGTTCTTAATGTGAAACAAAATTAGCAAAGTATGACTACTGTGATTATACTTTTAAACTTACCCTACATTTTAATATCAAATCATTTATATTAGCCAATGATTAACTCAAATTTCCTGTAATCATTTATTTCTGTCATATCTTCTAGAGGTAGGCAGAACTGGATCACACATTATTAACTAAAGTGGTAGAATTTGAGAGGATCACAGTTCTGAATCAATCTAGGAAGGAAAGTATCACCCATATCAACCTACTAGGTAGGGATATTGGAATGCAATCATGATCCCTGCTTTTTAGGCTGGGTGCAAAAATTGCTACTCTATGAGTAAAGTAACTTAAACAAGAAAGGATTGGTGGAATGACTCCAGTGGTTGAGTACTTGTCTGGCAAACACAACATCAAAAGACAAATCAACTTCCTAAAATTAAAATAAGAAAAAGAAAGAAAGAACAACTCATGTTGAACATGTGTTCAATGTAAAGATTTACACTAAATTATTGTAGTTATAATGCCATCATTTATTTCTAGGGGCAAACACATTTTGTGTCAAGCCTACATGAAAAAATAAGACACTATATACAAAGCTTTGGTAGAACACAGGTATGGCTTACAATGGTGAACCCTTAAGTTTGCATGTGCAGTGGTGTTGAAGGGTTGTTAAGGTTTATGGAAGTCCATCCTTTTGATGAACTTGACATGAAATTACCTAAACATACAGTTCACTGGACAGATACTGCTGATATATATATATATATATATATATATATATATATATATATATATATATATACACACACACACACACAGAGACATATATACACACATATATGTGTTTATATATTAAGTGATACATAAATAAAATAAAATTAATGATGAATAAATTCAGTGAACAGATACCTTTCCCAAATAATTATTTTACCTGAATAAATTCATGTCTTAAACTCTCCAATCACACTTATGTGGCTGCTGATTCCCTTGAGCTTTTTTATGATTTTTTTCTTTGTTTTTCAGATGAAAAAACCTGCCAATAAATATACCTGTATGACATTCCTTTCTTTAAAAAATGAAAAGCAGGTTGTGAAATCTGCCTCTTTATGTGTCATCAAAATATTTTTTTTTTATAATTTCAAGTACATATTGTCTTAGACTTAGATCTCACTCATTTTCTTCCAATAATGCCTATGGGAAGGGGGAAATGAAGGATCATTCTGTTACTTTGGGAGCTTCTGTTATTAATCACTACAATAAATATTATGAAAATGAAACTCTGAAATTATTTAGAGATTATTTGAAAGTTACCTTTCTACAGACTCATGCTACTCCCTCAACTAAATCACAGAACTTAAAATAAGTAACATTTTAGCTGGGAGCCAGTGGCTGATGCCTGTAATCCTAGCTACTCAGGAGCTGAGATGTGAGGATGGTAGTACAAAGCTAGCCCTGGCAGGAAATCCATGACACTGTTACCTCCAATTAACCACCAGAAAGCCAGAAGTGGCACTGTGGCTCAAGTGGTAAAGTGCTAGCCTTGATCTAAAGGATTAGGGACAGCGCCCAGGCCCAAGGTTCAAGCCCCATGACCAAGAAAAATAAAAAAGGATAAACAGGGGGGGGGGGAAGCAACATTTTAAAGCTTATGTATACATATACACAAAAATTGTCTAGAAATAAAATTATAATAGGCCCTGGACTGGCAAAATAATAAAAGAGATTAAACTGAAATTGCCTTCAGTCATTCATTTAGACAATCTATACTGGGGACAAGCTATTGGAGCTCACATCACTAACTAAAAGGGTAGAATTTGAGAGGATCACAGTTTAGAAAAAGTGCGCAAGGAAAGTAATAATATTCTTATATCATCTTAAAGCCTGGCATGTTGGAATGCATTTGTGATCCCAGTACTTGGCAGACAGAGGTGAGGAACTTAGCCTCTGTTAAGCCCTCAGAAAAATTGATAACCTATGAGCAAAGTAACTAAATTGAAAAAGGATTGTTCTAATGGTAGAATACTTCTTCAGCAAAAAAAAATCTAAATTCATACTCATTTCCTAAAAGAGGAAAGAAAAGGGAAGAAAGAAAAGAAAGTAGAGGAGGAGGACAGAAGGGAAGGAAGGAAGGAAGGCAAAAAGGAAGGAAGGATGGAAGGAAGGAAGGAAGGAAGAAAGGAAGAAAAGAAGGAAGGAAGGAAGGAAGAAAGGAAGGAAGACAGGCAGGGTGGAAGGAAGGAGGGAAGGAAGGATTGGAAAGAAAGAAAGAAGGAAGGAAAGAAAGAAAGAATGAATGAATGAATGAATGAATGAAAGAAAAAAAAGAAAGAAAGAAAAGAAAGAAAGAAAGACAAGGAGAAAGAGAGGTTTAAATAAAAAACCTCAGTATGTGTTAGATGTTAATAATGACACTAAATATTTTTAGCTATAAATGCAATCATTTAATTCTCTGGGCAGAGACATTTTGTATCAAGCCGTGTTGTACGGACGTGGGACCCCTGAAAAACCACCAGAGAACATGACCAATACGAACAGCAAAAGATTTGTTTATTTGCAAGCTCAAGCTTAGTCCTCCGTGCACTCGGTAACTCAGTGATGGTAAGAGTCCCCAAGCACAAAATCAGCATAGCTTTTATAGGATTGAACGAACAAGTTTAGGGAATTTCCACACAAGCAGTAATAAAATTGGTTTGGGTCCACCCTAACCGCACTGCCCTTTTTCTCAACTATTGGTATATTCTGTTCCTGGAACACTTGGGCAACTGTTCTGCTTTCTTAAGGGTGGGAAGGCTTGATGGCAACCTGTGTTCTCTCTCTCTCTCTGTCTCTCTCTCTCTCTGTCTCTCTCTCTCTCTGTCTCTCTCTGTCTCTCTCTGTCTCTCTCTGTCTCTCTGTCTCTCTGTCTCTCTGTCTCTGTCTCTGTCTCTGTCTCTGTCTCTGTCTCTGTCTCTGTCTCTGTCTCTGTCTCTGTCTCTCTCTCTCTCTCTCTCTCTCTCTCTCTCTCTCTCTCTCTCTCTCTCTCTCTCTCAGGGTTACTCTGAGGGCAGCCTAGTACAAGATGTTGGGGTTAATCTCAAATTGGAGTTACTGTGGCTCTTCATTCCCTCCTCTTCTAGAGCATCGGGGACCAATCATGGTCCCCTAATTGGCACAGTCCTCTATATTTACAGTTTGGTATTGGTATCTCAGAACTAATAGATGGACTGTGCTGATCCTCTCTTTTACAAAGGACACCAGTCTACATGGTCTGACTGTGAGTAACAAAATTAACAGTACCAAAGGCCCTTACATTTTCTTCCACCAAGCCTGACTCCGTATATCACAGCTAACAATTTTATACCAGCTGTACTTGTAAGCTCCAATTTTAAGACATATTCATACCATTTGCTACATACTTAAACTTTCTGAGGATTGTCTTCTTTACAAACATTTTAAGACAATCCTTACTTTTAAAATCATTTCTTATCCAGAGGATACCAATTTTTCCCCAATTCCTTCCTTAGGCTTTCTTTACTACCCTCCTCTTCTTTACAATTCCTTGAGCTTCTTTTTGGCTAGAGTTTAAAACTACTCATTTTCCCTTTGACTTGTGGAAACCAAATTATCTCAGAAAGCCTCAAGGTACCAGTGGGATGGAAAGCTTGCTAGATTTTAAGGCTAAGATTAGGGCTGGGTCCCATTCCTCTTACTACCTCCATTGATTAAAAAAAAAACTCTCCTTTATCTTTAAAACTCACCCAGGAGGAAGCAGGTTATTACCATACCAGAGCCAACCTAGGCTGTGACCCTGAAGTGCCTAAGGCAAACCAGTGATATCCTTGCCCCCAATATCCACTGTGGGAGTAGAGAAGGATACTGAATATCACCAAAAGAATGTTCCAAAAGATCTTAGTTTTAGCAGCTTTCAACCTGGAAGGCGTCTCAAGTGATGGAATCAGGCAGGAGTTTAGTCTACTTTTACCACAGTGGAGGTGGACTGGATGATGATGTAGATTTCCTCCTAGTGACTGTCAGGCTGTCCTTGAACTTTACCCATTAGGGTGTACAGCAGCAGCAGCAGGGTCTCTCAGTGGCTCCAAGGGACTGTCACACCACGTGCTGGGCTGCACATTCCTACACAGACTGGTTAAGGATACATTGCATGGGGTTGGCAGGGTGTGACCCCACTGGTTTTTAAGACAATAGCCCAGGACAAGTTATCAAGAGGACAACTTTTTAAACAAATATTTCTTTTAATAAGGGTAGGATTTTCTAGGCAGATATAGAGGGCTCAGGCCTGTACTATTATTTCCCATGCCTTTCCTTCTGTCTATTTTGCCACATTAAAAAAAAAAGTGACTCTGGTGTCTTGTTCTTAAAGGGGAATGATGGACAAATGTTCATCTTCTGTCACTTCTTCAAGCTGACTTAGGGGTGTTGATCCTACCTAGCCACGGACCTATAACCTTAGCCTTTTTTACAAAGAGGATACAAGGGTTAGAAGTCATTAAGAACAACATTATAACTTTTGACAAATGCACAGACCTTTGTCTGGCTAGAGCAGTGTAGCTTATGTAGCCTTCTGGTTTGCAAAAGGATCTTTCTGGATGAATAAGGAATGTGATCTCTAGTAATCCTAACAATGCCTGAATTACCTATGCAGGCCTTCAGACAGATATCAATAGAAACACACTCTCAGGTTTACAAACATTTTTCCTGAGCTGATGAATTTCATGTAGCTGGTGTCAGCTCAAAAGTTACTGCCAATTAGAGCTTTTGGCACATACAGGGGTTGGGATCTAAAGTATCCTCCACATTTTACAACCTTAGCTTTTTAGTACTATCATAGATAACTAAGTTCCTGTCCCTTACAAGGTAGATAGTCAAAGATATTAAGCATGCTTACAAACTATTTTCCCATGACCTCCTGTCTCTGACCAATTGTTGAAGGGCCACGCACAAATGACTCTAGGATCTGACATTATTTCTGCCATCCAAGTAGTGGCTTATAGTCTCTGGATGCTCCTCCATTGCTTTCATCCCAGGAGTGTCTTCTCTACACTGAGAAAAAGGCCTCATTGGCATTTCTCTTAGCTGGTTGCTGGACTTGAACTTGGGGCCTGAGGGCTGTCCCTCAGCTCTACAGCTCAAGGCTAGCACTCTGCCACTTTGAATCCTAAAGCAACTCTGCTTGCTCTTTCAGCCTTCTGCTAGCTGGGTAGTGGTGACAGTCTCACATGGACCTTTTTCTGCCCAGGCTGGCTTCGAACCAATTTGCAGATCAATGAGTCTCATAAAAGGCCACTTTCCTCCAATTTAAAGCAACAAGGTGGTCAACATAGAAGTAACTTATAAGCATGTTCTTACCTGAATCTAATTAAGAGCCAAATTTGGGCTGGGAAGGTGGTTCAGTGGTAGATCGCTTGCCTTGCAGGCATGAAACCCTGGGTTTGATTCCACAGCACCACATAAGCAAAAAGAAAAAACGCCGGAAGTGGCACTGTGGCACAAGTGGTAGAGTGCTAGCCTTGAGCTGAAGAGCTGAGGTACAGCACCCAGGCCCAGAGTTCATGCCTCACGACTGGACCTCCCCCCCAAAAAAAACAAAAAACAAACAAACAAAAGAGCCAAAGTTACTTCTGACAAACTTACAAGAATCCTCACTCTTTTTTTTGGGGGGGGGGGCTGCTGGGAACTGTTAAAAAAAAAACAACCTATGAGAGTAAACTGAAATAGGAATTAAGCAATTATTTTGGTAATCCTAATTTTTCATTTTTGCACTTTGAGGCAAATGTTTAGAACAATTTTACTTTTAAACTTTATATACAGAAATCCGTTCCTAATTTGTAAGCCTCCTATGAATCTGTTTTAATATTCTATACTTTAGTTTTTAGTTGCATTCTGAAAAATCCCTTGAACTCTTGAGGCTAGGTGTCACTCATTTCTTCTTGAATGCTTGTTTTAAAACAGATACACATTAAAACTTTTAAATTCTTAATGCAAAATTTACAATCACTATCATTGTACCAAAGAGCTAGACTTAAAACCTTTATGCCTTAAAAAAAACATATCCAATGGCAGAATATCATTGAGAACAAATCACATACAAATAAACTTTTTAACCCTCTTTTTAAGGCCTTCTCAATTTTAATTTTTTTTTAAATTGTATTTTATTTTATTTGAGAACATACTGTACAGAGGGGCTACAATTACATGGGCAGGATAATGCATACACTTCTTACCAAGCATTGCAGCCTCCTCCTTTGTTTACCCTTCACTTCTCTTCCCCGCCTCCCCCCTCCCCCCACCCAATTTTAACGCCCCTCCCCCCACCCAATTATACCCCCCTCCCCGCTCCACACCGACATTGTAAAGCTGGTTTTGACATGACATTTTATACTTCTCATTGTTGCAACAGGTCCACCTGAATCCTTAAACGACTTGTTTGTCCCCATCTCCTCCACATGTTATACTGACATCAAATATAGTGAAAGCTGGGGTTACACTGTGGGGGAGGGACATACAAAGCAACAAAGAAATAATATTATAAATGCGTTAGAAACACATGCATAAAAGAAACGAAAACATTAAAATACATATTTAAGGGTTCATTTTCCTAACATCACATTATCTGACCTTTTCCGCTTGACTCATACCTATACTAGATATTGCAAATAAGGGAAACCATGGGACCTATGCTTCTTTGGGCTTGGCTTACTTCACTTAATATAATTTTTTCCAAACCTTTCCATTTTCCTAACAAATGGGGAAATGTCATTCTTTCTGATGGAGGCATAGAATTCCATTGTGTATATATACCACATTTTCTTGATCCATTCATCTACTGAGGGGCATCTGGGTTGGTTCCATGTCTTAGCTATGGTAAATAATGCTGCAATAAACATAGTTGTGCTGGTAGCTTTAGTGTGGTCTTATTTGTAAACATTTGGGTAAATGCCCAAAAGTGGGATTGCTGGATCATAGGGGAGATCTATGTGAAGTCTTTTGAGGAACCTCCATACTGCTTTCCAAAGTGGTTGAACAAGTTTACATTCCCACCAACAATAAGGTAAGGTTCCTTTCTGTCCACATCCCCTCCAGCATCTGTTGTTGTTAGAGTTCTTGATTTTTGCTGTTCTAACTGGAGTGAGGTGATATCTCAATGTTGTTTTGATTTGCATTTCTTTTATGGCTAGGGATGTTGAACATTTCTTCATGTGTCTATTGGCCATCCTTCTTTCTTCTTTAGAGAAGCTTCTCTTTAAGTCTTTCGCCCACTTATTTATTGGGCAGTTGTTTCTTTGAGGATTTGTTGTTGGGGGGTTTAATTTTTTGAGTTCCAAGTATATTTTAGATATGAGACCCTTGTCCGTTGTATGGCTAGTAAAGATCTCCTCCCAATCGGTGGGCTTTCTATTGATCTTGCCAGCTATGTCATTTGCCCTGCAGAAGCTCTGCAGTCTTATTCAATCCCATTTGTCCAACCTTTCTTTGATTTGTTGTGCTTCCGGGTCTCTATTCAGAAAATTTCGACCTGAGCCAAGGAGACCTAGGGTTTCTCCTATTCCATCCTGTAATGTTTTCAGAGTGTCTGCTTTGAGTTCAAGGTCTTTGATCCATTTGGAGTTGATTCTGGTGCAGGGTGATATATAAGGATCTAGCTTTAGTTTTCTACATGTAGTTAACCAATTTTGCCAGCACCATTTACTGAAGAGGCTGTCTTTCTTCCATTCTATTGTTTTAGCTTCCTTATCGAAGATTAGATGGCTATAGGTCTGTAGGTTCATTTCTGGGTTTTCAATTCTATTCCATTGGTCCTGAGGTCTGTTCTTATGCCAATACCAAGCTGTTTTGATTACTATGGCTTTATAGTAGAGTTTGAAATTTGGTATTGATATTCCTCCAGCAGTGTTCTTTCTGTTGAGGATCGTTTTTGCTATTCGGGGTCTTTTATTGTTCCATATGAATTTTTGGATTGCCTGCTCTATTTCCTTGAAGAACGAGGGTGGAATTTTGATAGGTATCGCGTTGAATTTGTAGATAGCCTTGGGAAGTATTGCCATTTTCACGATGTTAATCTTGCCAATCCAGGAGCATGGGAGGTTTTGCCATTTTTTAAGTTCTCTGTTGATTTCCTTTTTCAAGATTTTAAAGTTTTCATCATAGAGGTCCTTCACTTCTTTGGTTAAGTTAATTCCTAGGTATTTTATTTTTTGTGGGGCTATTACAAATGGAGTTGCTTTCCTAATTTCAGCCACACTTTTTTCATTGTTGGCATATAGAAAAGCCATTGATTTTTGGGGGTTAATTTTATACCCTGCTACTTTGCCAAAGTTTTGAATCAGCTTGAGTAATTTGGGAGTGGAGTCTATGGGATTCTTTAAATACAAGATCATGTCATCTGCAAAGAGGGAGAGTTTTATTTCTTCTTTCCCTCTTTGGATCCCCTTTATGTCTGCATCTTTTCTTATTGCTGTAGCTAGGCATTCTAATACTAGATTGAAGAGAAGTGGAGAGAGTGGGCATCCTTGTCTTGTTCTTGAGTTAAGAGGAAATGGCTTTAGTTTTTCACCATTGAGTATAATGCTGGCTGTAGGTTTGTCATATACAGCCTTTATTGTATTGAGGAATGTTCCATGGATTCCTAATTTTTCCAGAACCTTCATCATAAAGGGGTGTTGGAGCTTGTCGAATGCTTTTTCTGCGTCTATTGAGGTAACCATGTGGTTCATGTTCTTGCTCCTGTTGATGTGGTGAATAATATTAATTGATTTGCGTATATTGAACCAGCTTTGCATCCCTGAAATGAATCCTGTTTGATCATGGTGTATGATTTTTTGGATGAATTGTTGAAGTCGATTGGCCAAAATTTTGTTGAGAAGTTTTGCATCAATGTTCATCAAAGAAATGGATCTATAGTTCTCTTTCTTTGATGAGTCCCTGCCTGGTTTTGGGATGAGGGTTATGATGGCTTCATAGAATGTGTTCGGTAGTGAGCATTCTCTTTCAATTTCATTGAAGAGTTGGAGGAGTATTGGTGTGAGCTCTGCTTTGAAGGCCTTGTAAAATTCCGCTGTAAAACCATCTGGTCCTGGACTTTTCTTAGCTGGGAGGTCTCTTATTGCTGTTTCAATTTCAATGCTTGATATGGGCCTGTTAAGCTGGTTTAACTCATCTTGGTTTAGTTTTGGCATGTCAATATTTGCTAGGAAAAGGTCCATTTCTGTCAAGTTCTCAAACTTATTAGCATAAAGTTTTGAGAAGTATTCCCTTATAATGTTCTGAATCTTGGTTGTTTCCGTGGAGATGTTTCCATTCTCATCTCTGAGTTTATTAATTTGGGTGTGTTCTCTCCTTTTTCTGATAAGGTTTGCTAAGGGTCTGTCAATTTTGTTAAGTTTTTCGAAGAACCAACTCTTTGTTTTGTTGATTCTTTCTATAGTTTTTTTGGATTCTAATTCATTTAATTCTGATTTAAATTTGATTATTTCTTTCCGTCTACTGGATTGGGGTTTATCTTGCTGCTCTTTTTCAAGGAGGTTTAGGTGTGTCATTAATTTGCTAGTTTCAGATCTCTCCAATTTGTTGATGTAGGAGCTCAGAGCTCTAAACTTGCCTCTGAGTACTGCCTTTGCTGTGTCCCAGAGGAGTTGGTAATTTGTGTGTTCATTTTTGTTGAATAGCATGAACATTTGAATTTCCTTTCTAATCTCTTCCATGACCCACTCATGATTCAGCAGTGTGTTGTTCAGCCTCCATGTGATACCGGACTTTCTTTGGTGGCTTCTGGTGTTGAGTTCTAATTTTATTCCCTTGTGGTCAGAGAGAATGCAAGGTATAACTTCAATGTTTCTGAATTTAGACAAGTTTGCTTTGTGGCCTAAAATGTGATCTATTTTAGAAAAGGTTCCATGTGCTGCTGAGAAGAACGTGTATTCTGATGCTGCTGGGTGAAATGTTCGGTAAATGTCTGTTAAGTCTAGTTGATCTATGCAGCTGTTTAGATCTGCGGTTTCTCTGTTGAGTTTTTGCCGAGTTGATCTATCTAGTGGGGAGAGTGGTGTGTTAAAATCCCCAACAATTAATGTCTTTGGATCTATATGGGATTTGAGGGAAAGTAGTGTTTCTTTGATAAATTTGGGTGCTCCATTGTTTGGCGAATAGATATTTAGAATTGTAATATCCTCCTGAAGGAGAGATCCTTTAATTAGTATGTAGCGACCTTCTTTATCTCTTCTCACGAATTTTAATTTGAAGTCTATTTTATCTGATATTAGGATTGCAACTCCCGCCTGTTTATGAGGGCCGTTTGCTTTGTAGATTTTGTTCCAGCCTTTAACCTTGAAAATATGTTTGTTTTTACGGGCAAGATGTGCCTCCTGCAGGCAGCAGATAGAGGGGTCTTGTTTTTTAATCCAATTAGACAGTCTATGTCGCTTAATTGGAGAGTTCAGTCCGTTAACGTTAAGAGATAGGACTGAGAGGTATTTGGGAGTTCCTGCCATGTTATCCACCTTCTTGGGGGCTGTGAAAGCTGGGTTCTTCCTCAGGTTCTTGGATTCTCAGTTTGGGTGCAGTTTCTTGGCCTTTGTTGCGTTCTTGTTGGTTTTCTATGTGTAGGACATCTTTAAGAACCTTTTGTAGGGCTGGTTTGGTGGAGATGTATTGTTTCAATTTTTCTTTGCTATGGAAGGTTTTTATTTGGCCTTCAGTTATGAAGGAGAGTTTAGCTGGGTACAGTATTCTTAGTTGATAGTTGTTTGTTTTTAGGGCATGGCATACGTCATTCCAGGCTCTTCTTGCTTTGATTGTCTCTGCTGAGAAATCTAAGGTAATTCTAATTGGTTTCCCTTTATACGTGATTAACCTTTTCTCCTTGACAGCTTTAAGGATCTTTTCCTTGGTCTGGGTTGATCCTGTTTGGATTATAATGTGATGGTGGGATGTCCTATTCTGGTCTGGTCTATTTGGGGTTCTAAAAGCTTCTTGTATCTGAATAGGCCTATCTTTTTGTATGTTTGGGAAGTTCTCTGCTAAGATCCTGTTAAACAAATTTCCTAGACCATTAACTTCTGTTTCTAGGTGCTCCTATACACCCATTATCCTTAGATTGGGCCTTCTGATGGTGTCTTCCAGGTGTTGGATAGACCTATCATATTTCTTGGACTTGTCTTGGATGGTTGTATGTTCTTTCTGTATAATATCTAGGCTGTCTTCAATCCCTGAGATTCGATCTTCTGCATGGTCTAACCTGCTGTCAAGATTCTCTACTTTGTTTTTTATCTCTTTTCCTTCTAATTGGTCAGCTTTGATGGCTTCAAGTTCTTTGTTGAAGCTCTGTTTTAGGTCTTGTATGAATTTCTTTACTTCCTTAATTTGGTGTTCAGTGTTTGTTCTCAAATCACTTAGTTCATTGGTTATGGTTTCTTTGGACTCCCATTCCTTCTGTTGGGTTCCATTCAGCATTCCCTTTGTGGTCTCCCTGACTTCCTTCAGCTCTTTGTTAATGGATTCCATGAATGCCTTTAGTGATCTTTGTGTATTCTCTACCTGGTCTCTTAATTCGTGAATTACACTTTGATTAGTTTCCTCCCTTCTGTGGGATTCCTGCAGTTCTCTTTGAGTGTTCTCTGCCTGCTCACGCCATTCCTCCCTTTCTCTTTGAGTATTCTCAAGTTGTTCATGCAAATCCTGTATCAGTTTTTGAGAAGCTTCCTCATGCTTATGATATTCCTGTATAAACTTCTGGGATGCCTCCTCTCTCTCCCTATCATGCTCATACAGAGTCCTTTGTACATTGTCAAACTTCTCATTTATCATGTTTGCTATTAGTGTTTGTAGAGCTATTTGGGAACTCTCCTCTGGATTATTCTTTATCTGTTCTAATCCCTGATTATCAAGGTTGGGAATTGAGATACCCGAATTTGCCATTTTTCTTGTGTTTTTCCGGCTTACTCGGCCCATTTGAGATAAAGATTGCACCAATTTTGTGCTAGAACACTATCTTATGGCAACCATCAACCAAAGTTTGCATTTGTACCGTCAATAGTCTACAGATACAATCTAGTTCAACAGATACATCTATTCAACATCAAACGACTATATGTTAAAGGACTTCGAACCGCAGAAAAGAATTTGGAAAACCAGAAATTATTAGGATTAGGGAGAGATGTGGGTAAAAAATGGGAATAGATTGGTGTGGGGAGGCACAGGGAGAGTTAACTATGTCCTAATCACAGTGCAGGAAATGGGTTGGGTAGGATGCCAGTAGAGAGAGAGAGGAAAAGAAGAGACGGAAAGGGGAATAAAGAGAGACCAGAAAAAGAATAGAAACGTAAAAATTAATGTTATTATAGAGGTTAAAAGACCGTCTATTTAGAGAGGAATGTGAATATGTTCAGAGAAGGGGAGGGACATAGAGGAGATGTGAAAAACTTTAAGGATGGGAAAGGGAGAAGAAAAGATCAGAAGTTCAGTAGAGCTAGATAAAAAACAAAAAGATAATTAAGAAAGAAAGAAAAAGAGAAAGAAGACAAGAAAAGCAAGGAAAACTCTCATTCACGTCTTCCTAAAATAAAAATTATAAGATGAGAAAAAAAAGTTACTGGAAAACAATTATTTTTTCAGAAGAGGCAAAAATTAAAGATTAATAAAAGTTTTAGAAGGGAAAAAAATTTATATATATATATATATATATATATATATATATATGGTAACAAAAAACAAAAAACAAGCAAAAAAAAAGAAAAGAAGAAGAAGAAGAAGAAGAAGAAGAAGAAGAAGAAGAAGAAAAAAAAAGAAAAAAAAGAAAAAAAAGTCTTTTGATTTTTTTTTTTTTGGGGGGGGAGGAGTGGGATGAATCCTGTATCTCCCTTTTGTCTGCAACCAGTCTCTTGTTGGAGTCTCTGGTCAGCTTGAGGTCCTGTGGCTTGATTGGTTTCTTAAGTCGGTTGGTTGGAAGAGGCAGAAAAATGCTCTGCTTTACCCAAGATTTTGAGATCCCCCTCCCAGGTTAGTTTTCTGGGAGGGTGGTCTGCTTTGAGAGTCACAAAAGAGGGGGATGTGGTGATGAGGCTAGGTTCTGGGTAGAGTTGAGGCCTTTCAACAAACAGTAGCTTTTCCCTGGGTCTATTTTGTGATAAAGCTCACAGCGCCCAGCCTGGAGCCATTCTCAGGGTTTCTGTTTTTCAATTGATTGTGGAGGCTGCTAGAGGGAGGGGCAGCCTCTGGCTCTGGTTACCCAGTGAGGCAAGGCACTCCGATGGCTGGCGCCTGAGCTGGGTGACTTTTCCCTGGATGGAGCTGAGTCTGGCAGGTCACTTCGCCGTTAAGTTCTTGTGACCTGCTAAATGACTCATTTTATTCCAAGGCCTGAGCTGGAGCTAGCAGCTCCTCCGAGCTTTGTCGGTATCCAAGATGGAGATCACCGGTGCTGGGGGGGGAGGGGTGGCCTTCCCTCCTCTGCTCCCTGAGGAGTGAGTATGTCGGGCTTGTACTCACGCCGAGTCTTGGATCCTGGGTCGTCTCTGGTCTGCAAACAGCAGGATGAAGATGTTCGCTCCTTGTCGGTTCTTGTTGTTGTTGAGTAGAATCCGCTCGTCCGCTGCGTCTGGCTCCTTCGTCCCCGACTCTCTGTGTCTCAGGTATGACTCCGCAGTGTGGGTCGCCGCTGCGACCCCGCCGCCGGAGCGCAGCTGATGCGTTTCCTTGGCTTCCCCTCTCTTGTCTAACTCTCTGTCCTGTGATGGCACACTTGGTGTGATTCTCTGGCTTAGGACTGTTCACTGGAATTCTAAAACTACTTTCTATGCGAGAGCTTGTTCAGATTCCAGCTTCTCCTCCGCCATCTTCCCGGAACTCCCTCTCAATTTTAATTTTAACACATCCAAGGGGCAGTTTGAGCTATGCTAATCAGATCATCACATCACTCATTTTTACCATCATGTTTCCAATGTCTATCTTCAGGGAAAAGGGACAGAATAAAGATGGGCCACTTGGTCCTTCCTGTGGAATGGTCATGCACCCATTCTGACTCTTTAGGGTTAGATGAACTGTGTTTGTGCGAGCTTGCTCTATTTCACCATGCGTAGACTCTTCCCAAGTCCTGTTCCACCACGCATGACCAGTGGAACTGCACTTCTGCCTGTTCACCCTTCACTCCTAAGGATAGGTATTCTGTTGCCTTCTAAGTTTCTCCTTTTTGTTAAGCCAGATATCTTGATTACAGTGTAAACAGCCTTATGCATTCTAAAATAACAGATTTTCAACTTTTCAAGTTAAACAATCCTTAAAAAAACATTGAAAACAATATGAAAATTCTATAAAATTTTTCAGGTAATGTCCCAACCTCATAACCTTTTGAATTTTAAAATTAAACTCAATCAATTGTTACAGCATGCTGACAATTTCTATCATGAACGTTTTCACAAACACATAGAAAACACAGATTTTTTTTTTAATTTTATTTTATTTTATTTGAGAGCATACTGTACAGAGGGGTTACAATTACATTGGCAGGATAATGCATACATTTCTTACCAAGCATTGCAGCCTCCTCCTTTGTTTACCCTTCACCTCCCTTCCCAGCCTCCCCCCTCCCCCCCACCCAATCATACCCCCTCCCCCCCCACACCGACATTGTAAAGCTTGCTTTGACATGACATTTTGTAATTCTCCTTGTTGCAACAGGTCCACCTGAATCCTTAAACGACTTGTTTGTCCCCATCTCCTCCACATGTTATACTGACGTCAAATAAAGTGAAAGCGGGGGTTACACTGTGGGGGAGGGACATACAAAGCAACAAAGAAATAATCTTATAAATGCGTTAGAAACACATGCATGAAAGAAACGAAAACATTAAAATACATATTTAAGGGTTCGTTTTCCTAACATCACATTATCTGACCTTTTCCACTTGACTCATACCTATACTAGATATTGCAAATAAGGGAAACCATGGGACCTATGTTTCTTTGGGCCTGGCTTACTTCACTTAATATAATTTTTTCCAAACCTTTCCATTTCCTAACAAATGGGGAAATGTCATTCTTTCTGATGGAGGCATAGAATTCTATTGTGTATATATACCACATTTTCTTGATCCATTCATCTACTGAGGGGCTTCTGGGTTGGTTCCATATCTTTGCTATGGTAAATAATGCTGCAATAAACATAGTTGTGCTGGTAGCTTTAGTGTGGTCTTGTTTGTATACATTTGGGTAAATGCCCAAAAGAGAAAACACAGATTTTTTTGGGGGGGGGTCCATTCGTGGGGCCTGAACTTTGGGCTTGGGCACTGTCCCTCAGCTCTTCAGCTCAAGGCTAGCCCTCTACCACTTGAGCCACAGCGCCACTTCCGGCTTTTTTCTTTTTGCTTATGTGGTGCTGAGGAATCGAACCCAGGGCCTCAGGCTTGTAAGTCAAGTGCTCTACTACTGAACCACTTTACCAGCCCAAACCCCAATTATTTAAATGTGCAAAAATAAAAATCAGTTGTATGTACATTTTCTAAAGTTTTCAAACAAAAATTTAAGAAAATATTTCTTTTAAACTAAGTAATTTTGTTGAGCTTCATTTTCCCAGGGCTTGCTTGTTTTGGAAAGCATTTCACCAACTGGTCTTTTGAATCCAATTTGTTGATGGAAGGCTGGGGAGGGGGGTGTCACCTGAAAATAAACTGGCTTGATTTTTATCCAATTTTAGACAAGAGCACTTTACATTGTTGGGACTAGCTGAAAAGTCAAAACCAGGCACACAGCCTTCTCTGTGACTGAGCCCAGATGGAGACTGGAATTTTATATCCCCAGAGATGTTCAAATAAATTTCAAAAACACAAAACAAAAAACCCACATTTAAAAGTAGTACCAAGGGGCTGGGAAGGTGGCTCGGTGGTAGAGCACATGCCTTGCATGCTTGAAGCCCTGGGTTCGATTCCTCAGCACCACATAAGCAAAAAGAAAAAAGCTGGAAGTGGAGCTGTGGCTCAAGTGGTAGAGTGCTAGCCTGAACTGAAGAGTTGAGGGATAGCACTCAAGCCCAGAGGTCAGGCCTCACAACTGGATCCCCCCACCCATCCAAAGAACAACAACAACAACAAAAAACCTAGTACCAATTTTAAAACAGAACTAGACAACACAACAACCAAAGGCTGAGTTTATCCCTACCAGAACTCTGTGCTGTTCTCACTCAGCAAGCTGAATTGAGTCTGCTGAATGAGCCTGCCACTCTCACCCAGAACTTCCCTATCTCAGAGAGAACAGAGAACAATCAGGTCTCAGTGAATGGGGTGACATCTCACCAACATTTGTTGACCAAGGGCCTTACAATGTGGAAGAGAAGTCCCAGTCATGTTGGGGCAAGGGAAATAAGTCCTTAGCAGCCATCCCCTCAGAGTGGCAGATTCTCCCCCATACTCAGTACCCCCTGGGTCAAGGCTTAAGGGTAAGATAAACACCAAATGACAGACAGAACATTCGGCACACCGACACAACTTAAAAAGGCATGCTGTAGCATTGGAAATTGCCAACCAGAAAGTGCCAGACTACAGAAAGAGTTACCCAAAAAATGGAAAACTTCCCAATACAGATGGAAAACTCCCAAAAAATGTCTGCATGAAGTGCCAGACTACAGATGGAAAATTTCCCAAAAAATGTCTGTACTAAACAGCAATCTATCCAAAGGGGTCTGGGGACATCTCCTCATAGACTCCTTTGGCAGTCTCATAGCATGTCTGCCAAGACTCCTTGCCAAACAGAATACAGACCTGGTGGGAAACTAGAATTACAGATACAGAACTTGCAGGCAACCAAATATACAGAACAGCAATGCCTAAACTTGACAGCTGGGTTTTTTGGGGCGTCTGGAGGGTCTTATGAGGCAGATTCCAGACAAGCCCCAGAAATGTTTTATGGACTTGGGACCCCTGAAAGACCACCAGAGACCACAACCAATGCGAACAGCAAAAGAGTCATTTATTTGCAAGCTCAAGCTTGGTCCTCTGCGCACTGGGTAACCACTGACACAAAGAGTCCTCAAGCACAAAATCAGCACAGCTTTTATAGTATTGAACATACAAGTTTAGGGAATTTCCACACAAGCAGTTACATGATTGGTTTGAGTCCACTCTAACATCACTGCCCTTTCTCTGAACTATTGGGATTTTCTGTTCCTGAAACATTTGGGCAACTGCTCTGCTTTTGTAAGTGTGGGCAAGGTTGGTGACAACCTGTGTTTTTTTTTTTCTCTCTCTCTCTCTTGGGGTTACTCTGAGGGCAAACTAGCACAAGATGGTGGGGTTAATCTCAGATTGGCCTTACTTTGGCTCTTCAGCCTGAATAAAACATAGCATACCACATACAAAGCTTTGGTAAAACACAGGTCTGTCTTACACTGTTGGACCAATAGAAGTGTATGTCTAGTGCTGTTGCAGGGGTGTCTTAAGGTGTGTGGAGTTTTTCATCCTGATGATCTTGCAATGATGAAATTGACCATCTACACAATTACCTGAGAAGATCCCTGCTGAGACCTCTATTAAGTAACAGCTTAATAAAGAGCAATATTTACAATGAAATATATTGAACAACCAGACATCATGACCAAAATTAGTTTTACCTGATTCAGTGTACTTTTTACACTCTATATCACATGTACAAGTTCCTCATTCCTTTCTGTCTCATTATGTTTTCTTTCCTTATTTTCGTTTTTTTTTTCAGAACCATGGTAAATAATAGGGCATTTCTTATATTTTTGTCTTCTAGTCTTCAGAAAGTATGCAGTTAAATAGGATTAAGTTCCTTTTGTTAGAAAATTAAAAACACATTGGATGGGGTCTTCATCATAATTTTGTTATGATCTCAAACACGATTTTATTTCTGGCATTTTACCTGTGTAATCTCACTTCAGTGTTTTCTAAAGGGCACTTTAGTAGAAGGAGGAAATTCAAAGTGGATTCTGGTAGAGAATTTCTGTTACTAAAAACTCTGGTACATAGTAAGGTAGGCAACTCTAAAATTATTCATTAGAGAGATGAGTTGAAAGTCATCTTTTTACACACTAATACTCTTTCCTCAATGAAACCAGAGGATTTAAAATAACTAATATTTTTTGAAGTTAATGGCACAAATGTGCATGAATTTTCTAGAAATAAAATGATCACTCATGATCACTGATACTTCAAAGAATGCTTTCCAATAAGAGGAATCCCGTTCAGATATTTTCACACAATGTATATCTGCCTGGTAACAGAACCTCAAACTAGATTAAGGTATCTAATAGCTATTTAATGTTTGTTACCTTTTTGCCGTAGTGCTTTCTTATCATATTGATTAGTATGAATTCTATGGCCAGTATAAAATTGCATTTGTAATAAAATTTACTAGATGGGACCTTCATGGATGAGGTGGTGTGGGGATTCTGGTGGAGCCCTGTCTGATTCAAGGGAGGAGTTGGTATTGGCACAGTGTCTGTGGTGAAGCAGGGCGGGGCTTTGAGGATGAAGCCCAGTCTGTGTTGGGCTTTGAGACAGCAGGGAGGGGACAGGAAGGACTAGACTTGTTAGGGGCCTGGACTCTTGTGGAGTAGGCAGGATTGGGCATGGAGGCTGGCAGGTGGATGGGTTTTCAGTGGAAGAAGTTGAGGTCACTGGGGGGGAG
The DNA here is from genome assembly GCF_024711535.1 of Dipodomys merriami. Taxonomy (NCBI): domain Eukaryota; kingdom Metazoa; phylum Chordata; class Mammalia; order Rodentia; family Heteromyidae; genus Dipodomys; species Dipodomys merriami. The sequence goes on from NW_027202686.1 coordinate 64,947, forward strand.
GCTTTTTGGAGCAGAGCTTTGAGAAGGAAGAACAAGGCTACAAGGGAGGAGATTACTTAGAGGAGGGGTGCTGGTAGAGCACTGTGAGCCCTTGTGGGATATGTAGGGTGAGGTTTCCCATAAGGCAGGGAAGGGAATGGAGGCAAGAGGCTGACAGAAGGTGGGGATTCTGGTGTAGGAATGTGGAGCTATGAGAGAGAAGCTTTTCAAATCTGGCTTTGAGAGGGCCCGGTGGCACCAGGAAGATGTGGGCAAGTAAGGGGCGGGGTTTCTGGTGGAGAATGGCAGGCCTTAGGGAAGTGTGTTAGGGTGGAGGTGGGGTTTCTTGCAGAGCAGGATGTAGTCACAATGTATGTATGAGTTTTTCAGGACCAGAGCTTTGTGAGAGCAGTGCACTAGACTAGTTCGGATGGGTTTTCTGGGATAGCGAGTCACCACTTCAAAAAGAAAAATCAGGTTGGGTGGGGATTTCAGTGTTGCAAGGAAGGACATGAACTTTGGACAGGGTTTCCAGTAGGGCAAAGAAACCTTCTAAAAGGGACTATGGAGGGACAAGGATTTACAGTTCATCCTGCTGAAACTTCCAGAGGGAGGCCAACTGGTGCAGTGGTTTCCAGTGGAGCAATGTGGGTGTCGAGAGATTGGATAGTGTGGTGGGGGGTTTCTAGTAGGGTTTTTCTGGAGCAGGGCAGAGCTTGGAGCCATGGAGCTAGTTGGATGAGGAGCTTTGAGAAGGAGTGGAGTGGGCATGGTATCTGGTGGTGTAGTGTGTGGATCTGAGGAAGGAGCCAATAGGGGGTGGGAGCAAGGCAGGACATTGAGAGAGTAGATGTGGGAGGTGCAATGGCTTGTGGTAAAGCAGGGCTGGCTTTCCAGGCAGGAGATGTGCTGTGTGAAAATCTTCTGGCCAAGCAAGGTGGGGTTTCAAGGGCAATTATAGGCAGGTGGAGGGTTTTTGGTGTAGCATGATGGGCTTTGTGGGAAGAGGTAGGTTCAGGGCTGTGTTTGGGAAGTTAGGCCACTTAGAAGTAGGCTAGTTATGGGAGGAGTTTCTGATGAAACCAGGAGGGGCTCAAGGGAGAAGGATGATTGGGAGTGGGGTTGAAAGGAAAGGGAGGAGCTTGCAGGTACTAGGATATGGGAGCAATGGGACTATGCAGGACTAGAGTAGTTAGGGGCAGGGTATCTGGTGGATGAGGTGGGTATTGGAGGGTGGAGCCCAGTGCATGTGGAGTTCTTGGATGTGGCCTGGTTTCTGATGGTGCAGAGCAGGGATTCCAGGAAGGGGTGGAGTGAAAGAGGGATTTCCCTATGGCAGAGGAGGGCTTTCAGGAAGGAGTCTGGTTGCAGTCAGGCCTTTGAAAGTTTATAGCAGGGCTACCAGGGGGTAGGTTATTTAAGGTTGGACTTTTCAAGGAAGAGGTTGAGTGGATTTGTGTTTCTAGTGGATCCAGTCAAGTTTTATGGGAAGTAGGGATAGGAAAGGGGCAAACTTTAGTGAAGAGTGGGGCTACAAAACATAAAAAGTTACTATTAATAATACAATATAAGAACACCATTTTCTGTCAGTGTAGAATTATATTACTTTTATATTTGCGAGAGATACTGGAGAAAGTAACCAAGTAATAATTCCTTCCTAGTGATATTTTTCTTTTTCCAATTGAGTGAAAATAAAACCACAGGTCACATCAGGCTCAGAGGCACACAGGAGACTAAGACACATGAAGCATTGGACTTGATTTCCTATCACCATCATTAAGGACCACAAATAAAAAGTTTAAAATTTCTCACTTGGTCATAATGGACACTATTGTGTTAAAATTGTGAATGAATAGAATTTATACTCGGACCATTTTAGAAATCCTAAAAGTAAGTAGTAATGTTTTAACTTTATACAATATTGGAAAGGATACTAAAAATAATTAGGAAAATATAAAATTGTAGCCAGAATGTTCATTCTCCACCATCAATTCTAATCTAAAAGAATTTAAAACCAGAAAATTGCCATATAGTGAGGATACAGCATGGTTTCTTTTCAGTCATCAAAATGGTGACTTAAGCAATGTGTCTTTATCATTGGATGCATCGATGTTAAAACTTCTTAGAATGTGAAGCACTACATTACAGACCCTGAAGAAACTCACAAGGAGCTGTGAAATGATGTTGGAGTAAAATTAATGACTAATTGGAGTAGGAATTGATCTTCACTAGGCCAATAAATACTTTGCAGAAGAAAAGGCTACATTGAAAAATAAACAGTGAAAAGGAAGCAGGCAGGCAGACCTTGAAGTAAACATTATCCAATGAACAACATCTACGGAGGCATGATTGCAATCTTCTTTTACCTAATTTACAGTTATTGACCTATGTTGTTCCCTAATGCCAAATAACAAAGCCATGAAAATGCAGTAATCATTTTCAAGGCATTAGAATTTACAGAAAGAATTCAATGAATGTATTGCTAGAAAGTAAAGATAGATGTCTGAGTTAAAGAGTGAAGAAAATATCCCCAATCTCTGGCCCTCCATTGTGAGAGGGGTACGAGCCGAAGCACAAGGAGAATGGACAGAAGTACAGTAGTGCATAATAGTAGTTCGTAAGATGCAATGATGAATGTAACAAGGGAGAAAATCAACAAAATCATCACAGGACTTAGAACAAATGGAATGAGAGAGGAAGAGGGAGAGAAAAAAGGGAATATTAAGAGTTTAAAAGTGGACATGTCTGCCAGGACTATCCTAAGCATATATTAATTAATAAAAATGAGGGAAACCATGGAACCTATGTTTCTTTGAGTCTGGCTTCCTTCACATAATATGATTGTTTTCCAAGTCTTTCCATTTTCTTAAGAAAGGGGTTGTGTCATTCTTTCTGATAGAAGCATAAAATTCCATTGTGTATATATACCACATTTTCTTGATCCTGTCATCTATTGAGGGGCATCTTGATTGGTTCCATATCTTAGCTATAGTAATAATGCTGCAAAAAACATAGTTGTAGATTTAGTGTGGTTTAGCTTGAGATCATTTCCACAAGTGCCCAGGAATGGGATTGCTGGTTCCAGAGCTATGTACATTTGACCTTACAAAATGATGCTAATTGAAATGAACTCTAAGTCATAGAAACACCAAGTCTTTTTTTTTTCAGATATCAACCTTGATGTAGGTAAAGTAGTATATCTAGATCTTATTTTTATTTCATTTGCCTTTTTCCATTGGTTTATCCCTGGAAATCTCTGTCTTGATTCTGGTACCTTCCATCTTGTATATTCATTTATCTGATTTGGAGAAAGAAAGGGAAAAAACATAGTGATGAAAGAAGTACAAAGAGTGACCCATTGCAACAATGATATTCACACGAAAATATATTGGAAATGAACTTTACAACTTTGGGGTGAGGGGGAGGCGTGGAGGGTGGGAAGGGATATGAGAACAACAATGGAGTGGGCAACACTATTCAACAAGGAATGTACATTACTCATGTAACTGTAACCACTCTGTATCATATTTTTGAAATAAAATAAAATATAAAAATATAACCTATCCTAGAAAAAAATATTCTTTTCAAAATAATTCATCTGTCACAGTACTTGTGAGGAATTCTAGACTCAAGCTGTTAGACCTGGAAAGGGATAGATTGGGAAGCCATCTCAAACAGCAGTCAAAAGGCTGAGAGTTGTACTCTGCAAAGGTCAAAAAGTCAAGGGAAGACAGGGGTATGAGTTATTACCTCAAGAGTATTTAATTTAGAGCTTTTGGACACTAAAAGATTAAGACTTTAGAGAAAAGATAGATGTCTGTTATGGTTGTAATGACCATTGCTCCCTTCTGCTCCCTAACAATAAGGGATTCAATTAACACTATGTGTACAAACAATATCTCATGTCAATAGTTGTAATCACCAGCAAGATTGATGCCTTAGTTTGTGGATATACCTGTAGCCACTGACCACCCCCCTCCTAGCCCCCATAGTAGAAGGAATATAAAGCATGTCAAGCAGGATTTAGGGATCCAGAAGCTGGCAATGAGGCTTTGGGTCCTCTGGTGTCTTCTTTCCTATAACTTTCTGTGATTTCTCAGTTCTTTGGCCAGGTATCCCATCATCTTTGCTGTCCCATGGTTGTGGTTAGCGACATTACTTATATTCTGAACACCTCAAAACAAACTATGGAAAAACACTTCCTCAAAGAAGATTGACAAACGTATAGGAGCACCTGGAAAGATACCAAACATCAGCAGTCATACTGTGTTCCTCTAGCAAAAAAGTACAATTCAGGAGTATCTTAACTTCTGATAATATGAGATGGATAATTGTCCCTTTTGTATATTTGCATAATTTTTCATAAACACATATACATTGTGAAATAATGTTATTTATTTCATAGGTCACAGACCATGTCACTGGAGTGATGACCCTAATGTCTTATCTCAGTTGCCTGATTCAGACTTGTGAATTGCCTAATTATGAACATTTCTTCATGAAACTCAACAACACAGAATGAAGTGTCAGGGTCAGGCCATTCCATACCTGTAAGGATTTTTATGTATATTAGAGTAATATACACCTACACTGCTCAGCACTTATGGCACATTGGTATGTTATAATTATCTTCAGATCAGAAAAAACGCTAGAGCTTAAAGTAGAATGATGGGCTGTACATTTTCAACTCAAGAGTGATGATCACCCCCTGCAATTATTCTCAGTGGAGAATCCTTCCTATACATTTCACTGACTTAGCTTCTACTCTGTGCTTTACCATTATCAGACAGGGTCACACTGTATCGAGCCACAATACTGCAGCAGTCTTAGCTGCCTTTGAATTTTACCTTCAATCTTGACACCAAGGTCAACTCTGCAACTCTAATCACATAGTTAGTTGACATCCAAACTTTTCAAGCCTAGTTAAAAATTCAGCCATCACTGCTCATTGCCAGTGTTAAAGATCTCACTCCTTTAGATTTGTTGTGCATCTTCTTGTATTTCCAACACTGCCTTAGATGTTGGTTTTTGAAGTAGAGCTTTTAGTTTGCATTTGATTTATGGAGGTGTTAGTGATACCAGTTGAACTGCATATATTATAATGTAAGTAATTTGATGTTTTGACATATGAATTTAATTTTGGCAATTGAAGAAGTGAATACACATCACTCACAAAAGTTTCTTTATGTTTATTGGTATTACTTTATTGTGAACTTCCTAAAAGCCAGCCATGGGAGCACATGTCCCTAATCCCATCACTTCTGTCACTGAGACAAGGCTTGAAAGGTCCAGACTACTTGGCACTTCATAGTGAGAACCTGTCTACAGAGAAGGGGAGAGAATAGCAAAAAGAGTAAATGAATCTTCTAATAGTTTTGTTACATATTCTTTACACTTAGCCATTACGACCACTATAATAGTATTTTTTTTATGACTTCTTACCTACTCTTTTCCTGTTCTGAGCTGTTTTGTTTATGGATCTCTAAGAAATCATATAAGAATCACATAAGAAATCTATATAAATCATATAAGGCATAATAAAAATAGTTTTGTTGGGATATATAATCCAAAAGGAATAATTTCAGGAAAGTATTAAGCACATAAAATGTAATGCAGAGCTGGGAAGGTGGCCCAGTGATAGAGCGCTTTGAAATGGATTTGTTCTCCTAAAGCAATTACTCCAGGAATAATAAACAGTGGAAGCTGAATGATGTTCATTCAGGTATTTCTTTAGAAATTAAACCAATCTTTATTTGGTATAAAGATCACTTACAATGTCATTACCCACACCCTTTTCATTTAAAAATATTTATATTCTGTAGCAATGTCATTGCCGTTATTACCATGCATGAGACCCTGGATTCGATTCTTCAGCATCACAAAAACAGAAAAAAAAAGCCTTGAGCTGAAGAGTTGAGGGACAGTGCCCAGGCCCCGAGTTCATGCCCCACGACCGGACCCCCCCCAAAAAAATGTAATGCATTGACTCTTTATTGAAAACTTCACCAGTTGTAGTTTATTTATTCTGATAACAAAGATTATAAACAGTTACAATGGTATTAAGTTACAATAAAAGTTAAAATAAAAGTTACAATGGTATTCCAAATGGAACACAGAACTAGAAACATGAAGGTAGCACTAAAGAATGCTACTGCTACCACTAATCGAGTAAGAATGAAATTTAGGCAAAACTCCCTCAGAGTAAAAGCCACAGGACAACCTCAACATTGCTTTCATTGTTTCATATGAAGAAAAGACTTTATTTTTAGGAAAGACAATTTTTCACAGATATTTATATCAATTATGTATGTATTTCTTAAGGCCTTCAGGAAGAATGCTGTGACCATGTTGATGGAAGCTGATTTCTACACAACGGAAGCTGGTGTCTACACAATGTGCAGACACCATTCCAAGCACTGCACCTGCATTAGAGTAATTTTAGTGCTCATGAGTATTTTTCAAGTTAGGAAATGAATTAAGTATTTTATTAAAAACAGAAGTAGGCATAAGGCTAAACAAATTTCCTAAGTACCTAAGACTGATTAGTTGTAGACCCAAAATTCAAATCCAGGTTTCCACCAGGCATATCTGAGGATATTCTGTGCCACATTCATTACCTTTCAAGAGCTATGGAGCAGATGAACCCACATTATATTCCTAATTATAGTAATAATGGCAATGACATTGCTACAGGGTATAAATATTTTTAAATGAAAAGGGTGTGGGTAATGACATTGTAAGTGATCTTTATACTAAATAAAGATTGGTTTAATTTCTAAAGAAATACCTGAATGAACATCATTCAGCTTCCACTGTTTATTATTCCTGGAATAATTGCTTAAGGAGAACAAATCCATGTCAAAGACACTTGTGTTGATGAACACAGGCTTTTAGCATTAAGTACCTTGAACATACAGGGAATAGTTTGTTGTGGATATATAATCCAAAAGAAGTAATTTTTGTGGCTATTTACTTCCTTGTTGTACCAAAGAAAATCTGTTCCCTATTCTAAAACATATATCAATTTAATGGATATTAGTGATATCAGTTTGAATTAGGTGTGCATAATATATATAATGTATGCTATTACATAACATATGAATGTTATAGTTATAATGTATGTATCATTACTTATATTCTATAACTACTATAAATAATATATGTATAAAACTGGTTTTAGTATTATACTGTGAAGGATACAAGAAATGAAAACTTTATTTAAACAAATATATTTGTAAGTTTTAGTCACATAAGTTATTTTTGTGCCAATACTGAGACTTGAACTATGGTCTGGGTGTTGTCCCTGATCCATTTCACTCAGACTAGCTTAATATAGCTATCTTCAGATCTCAGCCCCTAAGTAGCTGGGATTGCAGATATTAGTCATGTTAAATTTTTTAATTCCATCGTTGGTAGGTCCGTACATAATTATTTTTGAATGTTCAATTATATTATGATAGTCCATTTCTAAACTAATTCAGAATAAATAACTACTTATTGGAGAAAACTATAAATTGCAATTGAAATTGTAAGGACCCTACTTTACTATCAATTTTCAAAGATATTGCTAGTTTAATTCCTGGACAGACAAGTAGAAAAATTAAATTATGTGTGCATAATACATGTAATATACTATAGTACATAATATACAAATAATATATTTATAATATATGCATAATTAGGAGTATTCTATAATTACTATAAATAATATATGTATAAAACTGGTTTTAATATTATACTGTGAAGGATAGAAGGAATAACAACATCCCTATCTTAACTATCTCATTTTCAACAGTATGTAAACTATGCTATAAACATATACCATCAAGAAAGCACACCTGTGTAATCACATATTCACCTTCAAATATTCTCATCGCTATGAACATCCTCTAAGATTGGCTACACTTATCTACAGCAAACACTTTGTGATACTTTCTGGGTAATGTGGCTTGTCTTCATCCTTATCAGCCCTTCAGCAACTTCAGTGAAGAGCATTTTCTCCTGCTTTGCCTGTAGATTATATCAACCCAGCAAAGAAACTGTGGCTGGCACTTGAGCACTGGTACATTCAGAGGTTCTTTGGTTTTGTTTTGGTGTAAATGAAAACATACTGATTTGAAAATACTATAAATATTTGTTCTTTAAGCTTATTGTTAATTCAAATATAATAGGGGTGGTTTTAGTGGTGCATGCCTTTAAATCTAGCTACTTAAAAGTCTGGAAACAGAGGATCATAGTTTTAAGCTAGACCAGAGAAATGAACCACTTATCTTCAACTAAGAATCAAAAAGCTAAAAGTGGAGCTGTGGCTCAAATGGAAGACTGGCAGCCTGAGCACAAAAGAAAAGTAAAAGAACCTATGCCCCTAATTTAAGTCACAGTATTAGCACTCATATACTATATATACATATACATGATTCCTAAAATATCCTGTGAGTTAATTTGTCAAAACCTGGTCATAGATTACATATGAGGTGTGAAGAAGTATGTAAGTCTGAAGTGACCCCAAGGTCTTTTGACAAGACAACTAGAAGAGTTATCACTTAATCGAATAGTAATGAGGAATAGGTTTGTAGATAAAGATCAAAGCTCACTATGGGATCTTTTGAGTTTCTTAAAATCAGCAGCTAGGAGTTGTCAGTAGACAGGATGCTATAAAGGACTTGAATTAAAGAAAGAACAGAGCTGGAGAAAAAAATACAGAAATAATTACATGTACTCAATGGTAACAATCATGAGAAAGAAGATTACAGAACTAAGCCCTGAGATACACAAATATGTAAAACATGACAAATGAAGAAAAACTAATAAGGATATAATGTAGACTTATAGAGATAGGTATTTTTAATGTTTAAGGGCTATGAAGTGATTGTGTGATGACCTAAAATTTAAGAAATTGGTAAGGTCAACTCTTCCTTGGGCCAACCATAGCTGATAGTTTAAGTAAAATGGGGCCACAATAGTGTGTCTTGATATACCAAAGTGAAAACAGATCAATATTTGGAAAGCTATTTTTGGACATGTGGTTGGAGTGACAAACACTGCAGTTTGTTCAAGTGTCAGTAGAAACAGTTTTAGCACAATGATAGAATTCTTTCAGGGATCTGGTAGATTTTCCCTGTCTTCAATTTCCCTTTTTTTCTGAGAACTAAAATATCATCACTGGAAGCCAGTCCCAAATTGTGCCTTTGGCAAGTTACCAGATATTCAGTCTATCACATACCCAAATAACAGAAAATGGGAACAGGTATACATTGAGCACCACAGTAGACAGGTCTCTGGACTTTCTCATGAAGAGCCTTCTGCTGTTGTGGGATAGATAGGGCTGGATAATATACAAAATAGCCATCATACATTGAAAGTATTCTGCTAAGTTGACACCTGAGATACTGGATGTTTTAACTGCATTTTATTGATTTTGATGAATCAGTTAATCAGATTCCTTATACCATATCATGTTACTAGACTGTGAAATGCATGTTTATTGCATTTTCTTTATATAACATATAGCATGTTTTGAAATTTGGTAAAATCATTCATCATTTTATTTTTTTCAATATGGATTACTTCTAGTTCTCAAGAGTGGGGAAATGCCCTGGAACTTTGTACCTTGAAGTCATATGTTGCCATGTGTCATATCCTATTTTCCTTGTACAGAGTTGGTAATAAATCATATGTAATTTATTTTTTATTTTAATTTATTGTTTATTGCAGAGTTTGAACTAGGGCCCTGGGCACTGTTCCTGAGGTCTTTGGCTCAAGGTTATCTATCTACAACATCGAGCCACAGTATCAATTTTAGTCTTGTGTGATTAGTTGGTGATAAGTGTCTCAAGGGAACTTTTCTGCCCAAGCTGGCTTTGAACTGTGATCCTCAGATATCAGCCTCCAGATTAGCCAAGATTACAGGCAAGAGCTACCACCACCTGGCTATATGTAATCTAAAGTGAAGTTTTCTTCAAGTGTTTAATCCTACATTGAAGTTATTTTTCTTACAAACTTCCTAATACATATGTAATCTATTCTATTTTGAAAAGTACTGTTGTACCTCCCACTTATTTATGGCATTTCTGAAATCCAAGTTCCTCTATGTTTCAAGGTGGATACTTTTGCCTGTAACAAGTATTGTTGTTGAACACATAACATCTGGCTACTTAGAAAACAAAAGATGTGAAACTACCGTAGCCAGATAAAGAACTTCCAGGACAATTCAAGGGCAACTCATGTACTGTCTGTGTAGGTGAATAGGGACCATAGAAAAGAAATTCTTATACTTGTAAGTGATTGAGTGTTTGTGCACATGATGATCACTTGTTTATCTGTTGCTATAGTTTTACACATTCACTAGTAAAACTATATCATGTGTGTGTGTGTGTGTGTGTGTGTGTGTGTGTGTGTGTGTGTGTGCAGATCACAGTTTCCAAAATCCAGAGAACCACCTCCATGGGCATCACTTTCTTATGTTGCTCTTTGGGTAATAAGAATGAAACCTGGAACTGTCAAATGGTAGAGAAATTACTCAGTGATACAAGCATTTATCTTTCAATATGTTGCTTGCTCCTAACACTAAAATTAGGAAGACTGTTAATATATAATATGTTATAATATATTTAATATATTATACATAACGTATAATATATTGCATATTATAATATATGCTATATATAATACCTGACAGTAGTATATATTTATAAGGAAAAATACAATAAACCTATCTATGTCCATACTTTCCTAGCCATGATTAAGTTCAGTAGATTATATCTCAATAGGAAAAGTCTACTGAAGTTCTGAGGACCTTGAGCTAGATAAGGAGAATTCCTGTAAAGAAGCCTCTCCTCAATTATGAGAAAAGATAAGTTTGGAAATTTGTTTTTTTTTTTTTTCGGGGGGGTGGTCATGGGGCCTGAACACTGGGCCTGGGTGCTGTCCCTCACCTCTTCACCTCAAGGCTAGTGCTCTACCACTCAAACCATAGCACCACTTCCTTTTTTTTTTTTTAATATTTTTTATTGTGAAAATACTGTACAGAGGGGTTACAATTACATGGGCAAGATAATGAGTACATTTCTTATCAATCATTGTAGCCTTCTCCTTTGTTTACCTTTCCCATCCCTTCCCAGCCACCCCCTCTGCCCCACCCAATCCTCCCCCCCCACCAAAGTTGTAAAATTTGTTTTTGACATGACAACTTGTACTTCTCATTGTTGCAACGGTCCACCTGTATTCTTATTTAAATGACTTGTTTTTCCCCTTCCCCTCCACAAATTAAACTGACATCAAATACAGTGAAAGCAGGGGTTATACTGTGAGGGAGGGACATACAAAGCAACAAAGAAATAACCTTACAAATGTGTTAGAAACAAATGCATGAAAGAAAAAGAACATTTAAATACATATCTTAGGGTTCATTCTCCTAACATCGCCTTATCTGACCTTTTCTGCTTGACTCATACATATACTAGATATTGCAAATAAGGGAAACCATGGGACCTATGTTTCTTTGGGGCCATAGCACCACTTCTGGCTGAGGAATCAAACCGAGGGCTTCATGCATGTAAGGCTAGCACTCTAACCTCGGAGCCACCTTCCCAGCCCAAATTTGGTAGTTTTTGAGAAGAGGAATTTGGCATTTGCTTTGCATCCTTGATTAGTAGGTATCTTTTTGCTCCAAATTTTGTCTCCTTTTATGTTCCCTAAACACTTACACAGGATCATCATTCCATAGCATATCTTTATGTCCTTCTTTTATTTATTTTATCATTATTGTTTTGTTGTTGTTGTTTTGCTGATGGTGAAGCTTGAATTCAGGGACTAGGCAGTTTCCCTGAGCTCCAGGCTAGTGATCTACCACTTGAGCCACATTACTACTTCTGGGTTTTTCTTCCTGGGCTTGCTTTGAATCATAATACTCAGATCCCACCATGCTGAGTAGCTTGGATTACAGATGTGGGCCACCAGGGCCCAGCAAGTAGCTCTGTTTTAGATATTATTCTAAAAGCCTCCTATCCAAGGTCACTCCTAAGATAGTAAATGGAACTATGCCAATAGTTCCTTCACATTTTCATCTCCTGTTATGGCTATGGTGTGTCTTTTCCATCTTATTTTGAACTTACTTCACTGTTTTCTTCTTAATCCATTGTTCTAGGTGTGTTACTAAAAATTAACTAAATTTAGTGGGTAGAAACCCTAAATCACTCAACTATTAATTTCATTTAATTTTTTCAATATGATTGTTTTTCTGTACAAATATGAGCTTATACTCAGCTTCTTGCATCTACCTATTGGCATAAGCAGAGCCTAGGCTTATTCTACCTCAAATGCAAGAGGTTAGCCAAATAATAGCCTACAGTATTCCTGCCTAGGAGTCAGGACAAGTAGTTGAGTGCCTGAAAGAAGCAATGCATTCCTGGCATGGGAAGGGGTGGGAGAGACAAGAGCCCAGAGAGCAAACTGGCAGTCACAACATTTAACAACTTCTTCTTTGGGGAAACTGACCTCCTGCAAAGTGGTGGTGAGATAACACCTAGTGAATTTTCATATATGAAGGAAGTTGTCATGTCTCAGTACAAAACTCACTTGTAGTCAAAGAGAGGGTCATTCTTTTGTGTCCTCCATAGGTCCAGTCTCACTTATTTCCATCTTAGACTTTTCCCAGACTCTATTCCTACCAGAAGATCCCTAATGAGGAGAAAAGTGTGATCTCTTGGCTTCTGACTGGCTCTGTGGGAGCTGAGGCCACTTTTAGTTTTGAACCTGTTCCTCCTGACAAGGCTGTGGTGGGTGGTGGGAAAGCTCATTCTCTGAATTGTGCCCTAGTACCAAATCTCTTCAGAGAAAGCCAAGGAATTACAGATTCTGCTTGGGGGGGGTGAGTTACTCCATTTCCAAAGAGTTCAATTAATATCTGATTCTGAGGCCAGGTGTAGGTCCTTCACCAGATCCTTCAAGCTGGAGTGGATGTTACCTCAGACTCCAGGCCATCCTCACATTTCTCCAGCTCTTTCTCATGAACAAAATGGTCATAGGAGTTGATTCAGAAACAAGGAGAAGTGAGAGTAGCAGAAGAATCATCAGAAGGGGGAGGAATTAGAAACTTTGGGTGAAAAAACTGCTCAGAAAATCTAGGATCACTCACATCATTTGGGAATCACATCATAAGATTAGGGAATAAAAGTAATAAATTACTACCTAATTAGTAACTCCGCTGCTCTGACTACATTACAAGTGTTCTGTTCAAAGGTACTGTCCTAGCTCTATTTTGATGAGGAAAATGTAGCACATTCACAATGTTCTGAGTATCTTCATAGCCAGGTTGTTCTTACACTCTACTTTTCTGTTACTTTCCTTTGCTGGATTCTATCAATGACACTAGAAAGTGTTATCATCTTCAGACAAGTAATTACATTTTCTTTTAATCCATTTGTTATAAAAATAAAACAAATTATGGGGAAAACTATGTCTATGGTACATTTTCTTCCAAGGCATATTTATTTTATGTTAAGTATTATTTTAATAGTTTCATTTTTTAAACTTGAGGAAAATGTTTTGTTACTATTAGCACTAATTATTGCACCTGTTTTTGTATTTTTCCATGTCTGTATGTTTGTTATTAAGCTTATAAAATTTTCTTTTCCCCCAACTGTTGCCTTCTTAAAATTTCTTCAAATTATAAACTATATATAATAGTCCTGTATATGTTTATTGATATATTTAAATTTTGATCTAATATCCACATATTATAGGTTATCTTCAAACTGTTGTAATTGCTCTGAAAATCTATATGGAGGTCCCTCATTAAAGCAAAAACACAATGCAACAAAACCCAGTGAAAATAGGATTAGGTATCTATCCAAAAATACTTAGCAATGATACAGTAGAAACATTCACTTCTCACTGGGCGCCGGTGCCTCACACCTGTAATCCTAGCTACTCAGGAGGCTGAGATCTGAGGATCGAGGTTCAAAGCCAGCCTGGGCAGGAAAGTCTGTGAAACTCTTATCTTCAATAAACCACCAGAAAACCGGAAGTGGCACTGTAGCTCTAGTGGTAAAGCACTCGCATTGAGCTGAAGAGGTGAGGGACAGCACTCAGACCCAGAGTTCAAGCCCATGACCGACAAAAAAAAAAAAAAAAGCTGATAATGAGCTGAGCTGTTAGAGGGAGTTTCCCTAAAGATCTAAGAGCTAAAAGTGGAGAGGCAAACCCAGAGCTCTGCACTACATCAGTCCACCATGCCAATTGCTTCTACCATAGTACTAACTACCCAGTTTGCACACTCATGACCTTTTTACCCTGATTGTGCCCCACAATCCCTCACAACTTTTACTCTTTCACTTTGTCTATGCTTTCTTGTCCCTGCTAAACTCTTCTGGATGCCTGTATAAGCTACCCCAACCCTTGCAAAGCTGTTGCTGCTACCCAATTTCCTGCCACTTCAACTCAGTTATTACAGTCACAATTACCCTTTCCCTGGTATCCTAGTCTCTGCTACTCTTTTCTGCTACCCATAATTCATAACACCATTGTTCCAGCCACTTGACCCCTGACACCCTTGTCTCTGATACCACATTCCCAAACAAAACAAGGGAAGAGTGGGCACAGACAGTCGACTTGGGTACTCCTCTTGCAGGCACATTGGGACATTATTCCTCAGGTATTTAACACAAGGGACTTATTGGCGGTGGAAAGAAATGAGGTTACTCAGAGGTGACTATTATCCAAGGATATCAACTGACAACTTGTTGCTAGGAAAAGAAAGCCCTAAGGTGAAAGTTAATGAGAAAAAGTTTTACAAAGATATTGGGGATGATGCAATAGGTTTAGCTTAGTCCCTTCTACTAGTGATCTGAATTATTTTTTGACATAGATATGTAACTACTTTGCATTTTAAAAATTATATGAAGATGCATCTTTGTGTGGTATTTATATTAATTTATGAAATAGTTGCATATGATCACATTAATGATATTCAATATTTTATGTTCAATGTTATGCTCATGAGGCTGCCTTTGGCAATATGAATTGAGCTCTCTAACAACAAATGGAATTTCATTGTCAAATACTACAAGGAGATTACTGATGCTAGTACCAAAATGAAAGCTGGAACAAAACAACTGAAGAAAGCTGCAAGTTTGATGGGAAGGGGTCAGTGGTAAGGGCTATGATGAAAGAGAAATTTTTCACCATGGAATCTTGGAAGAATAGAATGTGTTTTGTTGAATTACTTAGCTTTTTAAACCTTCTTAGAAAGCAGAACATTATTTTTATTCTTGCTTTTTGGTAGCTGTTTAATGAATGGTTTAACAAAAAAATTATCAAAATGACTGAAAATTAAATGATGTGAATTATCAGATTAACATTATACCTAAAGTTGCCCTGAGATGCAGGAAGATTGGATTCTTTTCTATTAAATTAATGGAATAAACTTCCTTTTGAATGGTTGGACAGTCCATGACACTTGTTCCAAAACAAGAAAAGATACTGGAGAGAAAAAAAAAGAGGAAGGAGACTCAACGAAGCTGAAATTAGCATGTTCTCATTTGGAGTTTAATGGTTTTTTTTCTACAAAGAATAAGAATTTCATCTTAACATAATAATTTCAAAATGGATGTGCTACAGGATAGCTTGTAAATGTAATATTTAATGCTGTTGAATTACTTGAAGACAAATGTTTACAGAAAACTTTAAATTCCAGAAAAACTGTAATGTTCCAATAAACACCTGGAAGAAATATAATTTAAAAATTCATGGTTCAAAGCAAACCCTGGCAGGAAAGTCTGTGAGACACTTATCTCCAAACAGGAAGTGGCACAGTGTCTCAAGTGGAAGAGGGCTTCTCTTGAGCTGAAGAACTCAGGGATATGTTAAAACCCAGTCCCTGAGTTCAAGCCCCAAGACTGACAAAAAGAAATTAAAAAAAAAATTAAAGCATTAGGGATGGGAAGGAGACTCAGTAGTAGAGTGCTTGTCTTGCATGAATGAGGTCCTGGTTTCAATTCCTCTGCACCACATAAGCAGAAAAAACTGGAAGTGGTGCTGTGGCTCAAGTGATATAGCCTTGAGCTGAAGAGCTCAGGGACAGTGCCCAGACCCAAAGTTCAGGCCCCCTACCAACAACAACAACAAAAAAAATTAAAGCATCAAACAATCCGAAGAGGTTGTCCAGAATAATGAGTGCCGCATTATCCGTTTACATGACTTAGTGACTTGAAACCTAGTTTACCAGGGGAGGTGGTGGGCAATTTGTGTCTTTGCCAAAACCTGCGAAATTATTTTGTACTTTCCCAAGGAGGGACAAAACAGGGAATGGGGGGAGGAGGATAGGTGTTTGGGGGCCTTGCCTTTTGGTTCAGTGATTGTTTTCTGGAGTCAAATTCAGAGAAATCCTGCTTGCAATCCTAGTTGCATGGGGAATGAAGAAGCCAAGCCCTGGAATTGGACTTTGCACTGTCCTTGGCCCGGTTCCAACCACCACTGGATAATCCAAGTCCCATTTCAGGAACAAGATGCCTTGAAGACTACTGATCCACTGGGCAGGTGGACCTAACCACAGCCAGGAAAGGCAAAAAATTCAATGCCGAGGGCATCACTGGAAATCTACAACAGGCAGAGATTTTTAAATATATTTTATTGTAAAAATACTGTACAGAGGGGGTTCAGTTACAGGAGTAGGGTAATGAGTACATTTCCTATCGAGCATTGTTACCTCCTCCTTGGTTTTTCCCCTACCATCCCTTCCCTCCCCACCTCTCCAACTCCTCCCTCCTCAATCCCTGCCTGACATTGTAAATTCATTTTCTACATAGTGTCCTGTATATCTCTTCATCACAATGGGTCAACCTGCAGTCCCATTTAAGCATTTTGTTATATCCTTCCACTCCCCAAATCACAAAAGTAAATATAGAAGATGCAGAACATTGGAATCAAATACAGTGAAAACAGGGATTATACCGTGGGGAGATGAACCTACAAAAGAATCACATACTGCATTATAAGTATATTAAAAACAAAACCAAGACTGATTTGGGGTATCTTTCACTTAACATCATTTTATGTGGTCATAATAACATAACTTTTTATCTTTTCTGCTTGTCCTAGACATGTACTAGTCCTTGCAAATAAGGGAAAGCATGGGACCTATGTTTCTCTGGGCCTGGCTTACTTCACTTAATATAATTTTTAACAAGCCTTTCCATTTCCTAACAAATGGGGCATTGTCATTCCTTCTAATGGAGGCATAGAATTCCATTGTGTGTGTGTGTGTGTGTGTGTGTGTGTGTCACATTTTCTAGATCCATTCATCTACTGAGGGGAATCGGGTTTGGTTCCATATCATAACTATAGTGAGTAATGCTGCAACAAACATGGTTGTGCTGGTAAAATGACCTTGTTTGTGATCATTTGGGTAAATGCCCAAAGGTGGGATTACTGGGTCATAGGGAGCTCTAAGTGGAGTCTTTTGAAGAATTTCCATACTGCTTTCCAAAGTCGTTGAACAAGTTTACACTCCCACTAACAATGCAGTAGGGTTCCCGCCAGCATCTGTAATAATTACATTTCTTTTTTAAAATTTAATTTAATTTTATTTGTGAACATACTGTACAGAGGGGTTACAATTACATGGGCAGGATAATGCGTACATTTCTTACCAAGCATTGCAGCCTCCTCCTTTGTTTACCCTTCACATCCCTTCCCAGCTTCCCCCCTCCCCCCAATACCAATCCTTCTCCTCCACCCCCCCCCCCGCGTTGTAAAGCTCGTTTTGGACATGACAACTTGTACTTCTCATTGTTGCAACAGGTCCACCTGTATCTTTAAACAACTGGTAATTACATTTCTTGATTATAGACATTCTAACTGGAATGATGTGCGATCTCAATGCTGTCTGATTTGCATTTCTTTTATGGCTAGAAAAGTTGAGCATTTCTTCATGTGTCTAATGGGCATTTTCATTTCCTCTTCAGAGAAATCTCTCTTTAAGTCTTTAGCCCATTGAGTTATCTGGCAGTTGTTTCTTTGATGATTTGTTGTTGGGGAATTTAATTTTTTGAGTCCTAAGTATATTTTAGATATAAGACCTTGTCCATTTTATGACTCATGAAGATCTTCTCCCAGTACGTGGGCTGTCTACAGTTCTTGTTAGCTTTGACCTTTGCCTTGCAGAAGCTCTGCGGTTTCAAGCAATCCCATTTGCCCAACCTTTCTTTGATTTGTTTTATTTCTTGTTCTCTATTAAGAAAATTTCGGTGTGTGCTAAAGAGCCCTAGAGTTTCTCCAATTCCTTCATGTAATGTTTTCACGGTGTCTGCTTTTATTTTGAGGTCTTCTGTCCATTTGGAGTTGATTCTGGTGCAGGGCAATATATACGGATCTAGTTTAGTTTTTTTTTTTAATTTAATTTTATTTTATTTCAGAACATACTGTACAGAGGGGTTACAATTACATTGGCAGGATAATGCATACATTTCTTACCAAGCATTGCAGCCTCCTCCTTTGTTTACCCTTCACCTCCCTTCCCAGCCTCCCCCCTCCCCCCCACCCAATCATACCCCCCTGCCCCCCCACACCGACATTGTAAAGCTTGCTTTGACATGACATTTTGTAGTTCTCCTTGTTGCAACAGGTCCACCTGAATCCTTAAACGACTTGTTTGTCCCCATCTCCTCCACATGTTATACTGACATCAAATAAAGTGAAAGCTGGGGTTACACTGTGGGGGAGGGACATACAAAGCAACAAAGAAATAATATTATAAATGCGTTAGAAACACATACATGAAAGAAACGAAAACATTAAAATACATATTTAAGGGTTCGTTTTCCTAACATCACATTATCTGACCTTTTCCGCTTGACTCATACCTATACAAGATATTGCAAATAAGGGAAACCATGGGACCTATGTTTCTTTGGGCCTGGCTTACTTCACTTAATATAATTTTTTCCAAGCCTTTCCATTTCGTAACAAATGGGGAAATGTCATTCTTTCTGATGGAGGCATAGAATTCCATTGTGTATATATACCACATTTTCTTGATCCATTCATCTACTGAGGGGCTTCTGGGTTGGTTCCATGTCTTAGCTATGGTAAATAATGCTGCAATAAACATAGTTGTGCTGGTAGCTTTAATGTGGTCTTGTTTGTATACATTTGGGTAAATGCCCAAAAGTGCGATAGCTGGATCATAGGGGAGATCTATGTGAAGTCTTTTGAGGAACCTCCATACTGCTTTCCAAAGTGGTTGAACAAGTTTACATTCCCACCAACAATGAAGTAAGGTTACTTTCTGTCCACATCCACTCCAGCATCTGTTGTTAGAGTTCTTGATTTTTGCTGTTCTAACAGGAGTGAGGTGATATCTCAATGTTGTTTTGATTTGCATTTCTTTTATGGCTAGGGATGTTGAACATTTCTTCATGTGTCTTTTGGCCATCCTTTCTTCTTCAGAGAAGCTTCTCTTTAAGTCTTTCGCCCACTTATTTATTGGGCAGTTGTTTCTTTGAGGATTTGTTGTTGGGGGGTTTAATTTTTTGAGTTCCAAGTATATTTTAGATATGAGACCCTTGTCCGTTGTATGGCTAGTAAAGATCTTCTCCCAATCGGTGGGCTTTCTATTGATCTTACTAGCTATGTCATTTGCCCTGCAGAAGCTCTGCAACCTTATGCAGTCCCATTTGTCCAAACTTTCTTTGATTTGTTGTGCTTCCGGGTCTCTATTCAGAAAATTTCGACCTGAGCCAAGGAGACTTAGGGTTTCTCCTATTCCATCCTGTAATGTTTTCAGAGTGTCTGCTTTGAGTTCAAGGTCTTTGATCCATTTGGAGTTGATTCTGGTGCAGGGTGATATATAAGGATCTAGCTTTAGTTTTCTACAAGTAGTTAACCAATTTTGCCAGCACCATTTACTGAAGAGGCTGTCTTTCTTCCATTCTATTTTTTTAGCTTCCTTATCGAAGATTAGATGGCTATAGGTCTGTAGGTTCATTTCTGGGTTTTCAATTCTATTTCATTGGTCCTGAGGTCTGTTCTTATGCCAATACCAAGCTGTTTTGATTACTATGGCTTTATAGTAGAGTTTGAAATTTGGTATTGATATTCCTCCAGCAGTGTTCTTTCCTTTAAGAAGTGTTTTTGCTATTCGGGGTCTTTTATTGTTCCATATGAATTTTTGGATTGCCTCTTCTATTTCCTTGAAGAATGAGGGTGGAATTTTGATAGGTATTGCATTGAATTTGTAGATAGCCTTGGGAAGTATTGCCATTTTCACGATGTTAATCTTGCCAATCCAGGAGCATGGGAGGTTTTGCCATTTTTTAAGTTCTCTGTTGATTTCCTTTTTCAAGATTTTAAAGTTTTCATCATAGAGGTCCTTCACTTCTTTACTTAAGTTAATTCCTAGGTATTTTATTTTTTGTGGGGCTATTACAAATGGAGTTGCTTTCCTAATTTCAGCCACACTTTTCTCATTGTTGGCATACAGAAAAGCCATTGATTTTTGGGGGTTAATTTTATACCCTGCTACTTTGCCAAAGTTTTGAATCAGCTTGAATAATTTGGGAGTGGAGTCTATGGGATTCTTTAAATACAAGATCATGTCATCTGCAAAGAGGGAGAGTTTTATTTCTTCTTTCCCTCTTTGGATCCCCTTTATGTCTGCATCTTTTCTTATTGCTGTAGCTAGGCATTCTAATACTAGATTGAAGAGAAGTGGAGAGAGTGGGCATCCTTGTCTTGTTCCTGAGTTAAGAGGAAATGGCTTTAGTTTTTCACCATTGAGTATAATGCTGACTGTAGGTTTGTCATATACAGCCTTTATTGTATTGAGGAATGTTCCATGGATTCTTAATTTTTCCAAAACCTTCATCATAAAGGGGTGTTGGATCTTGTCGAATGCTTTTTCTGCGTCTATTGAGATAACCATGTGGTTCTTGTTCTTGCTCCTGTTGATGTGATGAATAATATTAATTGATTTGCGTATATTGAACCAGCTTTGCATCCCTGAAATGAATCCTGTTTGATCGTGGTGTATGATTTTTTGGATGAATTGTTGAAGTCGATTGGCCAAAATTTTGTTGAGAAGTTTTGCATCAATGTTCATCAAAGAAATGGGTCTATAGTTCTCTTTCTTTGATGAGTCCCTGCCTGGTTTCTGGATGAGGGTTATGATGGCTTCATAGAATGTGTTCGGTAGTGAGCTTTCTCTTTCAATTTCATTGAAGAGTTGGAGGAGAATTGGTGTGAGCTCTGCTTTGAAGGCCTTGTAAAACCATCTGGTCCTGGACTTTTCTTAGCCGGGAGGTCTCTTATTGCTGTTTCTATTTCAATGCTTGATATGGGCCTGTTAAGATAGTTTAACTCATCTTGGTTTAGTTTTGGCATGTCAATATTTGCTAGGAAGAGGTCCATTTCTGTCAAGTTGTCGAACTTATTAGCATAAAGTTTTGAGAAGTATTCCCTTATAATGTTCTGAATCTTGGTTGTTTCCGTGGTGATGTTTCCATTCTCATCTCTGAGTTTATTAATTTCGGTGTGTTCTCTTCTTTTTTTGATAAGATTTGCTAAGGGTCTGTCAATTTTGTTAAGTTTTTCAAAGAACCAACTCTTTGTTTTGTTGATTCTTTCTATAGTTTTTTTGGATTCTAATTCATTTAATTCTGATTTAATTTTGATTATTTCTTTCCGTCTACTGGATTGGGGTTTATCTTGCTGCTCTTTTTCAAGGAGGTTTAGATGTGTCATTAAATTGCTAGTTTCAGATCTCTCCAATTTGTTGATGTAGGAGCTCAGAGCTATAAACTTGCCTGTGAGTACTGCCTTTGCTGTGTCCCAGAGGAGTTGGTAATTTGTGTGTTCATTTTTGTTGAATAGCATGAACATTTGAATTTCCTTTCTAATCTCTTCCATGACCCACTCTTGATTTAGCAGTGTGTTGTTCAGCCTCCATGTGATACCGGACTTTCTTTGGTGGCTTTTGGTGTTGAGTTCTAATTTTATTCCCTTGTGGTCAGAGAGAATGCAGGGTATAACTTCAATGTTTCTGAATTTAGACAAGTTTGCTTTGTGGCCCAAAATGTGGTCTATTTTAGAAAAGGTTCCATGTGCTGCTGAGAAGAACGTGTATTCTGATGCTGCTGGGTGAAATGTTCGGTAAATGTCTGTTAAGTCTAGTTGATCTATGCAGCTGTTTAGATCTGCGGTTTCTCTGTTGAGTTTTTGCCGAGTTGATCTATCTAGTGGGGAGAGTGGTGTGTTAAAATCCCCAACAATTAATGTCTTTGGATCTATATGGGATTTGAGGGAAAGTAGTGTTTCTTTGATAAATTTGGGTGCTCCATTGTTTGGCGAATAGATGTTTAGAATTGTAATATCCTCCTGAAAGAGAGATCCTTTAATTAGTATGTAGTGACCTTCTTTATCTCTTCCCACGATTTTTAATTTGAAGTCTATTTTATCTGATATTAGGATTGCAACTCCCGCCTGTTTATGAGGGCCGTTTGCTTGGTAGATTTTGTTCCAGCCTTTAACATTGAAAATGTGTTAGTTTAACAGTTGTTTAACCAATTTTGCCAACACCATTTACAGAAAAGGCTATCTTTGTTCCACTCTATTTTTTTAGCTCCCTTTTCAAAGATTAGGTGGCTATTGGTCAGTGGATTCATTTCTGAGTCTTCAGTCCTTTTCCATTGGTCCTCAGGTTTGTTGTTGTGCCATTGTCAAGCTGTTCTTATGACTGTGGCTTTTTAGTCGAGTTTGACATCTGGAACTGATATTGCTTCAGCACTGTTCTTTCTGCTAAGGATTGAAAACCTACCGCCAGCATTATAGTTAATGGCAAAAAGTTAAAATCATTTCTTATAAATTCAGGAATGAGGGGCTGGGAATGTGGCTCAGTGGTAGAGCGCTTGCCTTGCATGCATGAGGCTCTGGGTTCCATGTCTCAGCACCACATAAGCAATAAGAATAAAAGCCGGAAGTGGTGCTGTGGCTCAAGTGGTAGAGTGCTAGCCTTGAGCTGAAGAGCGGCGGGCCAGTGTCCAGGCCCAGAATTCATGCCCCACGACTGGGGCATGAAATAAATAATTAAAATAAATTCAGGAATGAGATAAGGATGTCTGCGCTGTCCACTCCTCTCAAATTAGTATTAGAATGCTAGCTGGGGCAATAAGACAAGATACAAACTTAAAGGGGATCCAAATAGGGAAAGATGAAGTAAAACTATTCCTCTTTGCAGATGACATGATCTTGTATTTAAAGAACCTCATGGACTCCACTCCCAAGTTACTTGAGCTGATCAGAAACTTTGGCAAACTAGCAGAATATAAAATTAACCCTCGGAAATCAATGGCTTTCCTGTATTCCAATAATGATAAGAGTGAGGCTGAAAATAGGAAAACAATACCTTTTTAATATTTGCAAAAAAATACAATAGCAAGGAGTTAACTTAAGAGGTGAAGGACCTCTATGATGGAAACTTTAAAAACCTGAAAAAGAAAATGAAAGCAGAACTAAGGAAGTGGGAAACCTCCCACGCTCCTAGATTGGGAAGATTAACATCATGAAAATGGCAATACTGAAAAAGGCTATTTCCAAATTCAATGTGATACATATCAATATCCCAATCTCACTTTCAATGAAATAGAAGAAGCAATCCAAAAATTCATATGGAAGAATAAAAGACCCTGAATAGCAGAGAGGATTTTTGTGATTCTCATTTTGTATTACCACTTTCATTCTACAAAGTAATCTATGGATTTTAACTTTCTTCCCTCCCTTTGGATAAACCTCACAAAAACCCTGCCTCTAGCTCCCAAGACACCTAACTCTTAGGTCTGGACAATTGTTCCTAGATGGTGAATTACTTAGTTGTATTTTGAACGCATAAAACATGCATATAAAACTAGCACATTTTGATCTCATGAGAAAACTGCCTTTTTCCCTCTCTCAAATTCATTTCCTGATAGGCATTTTTAGAAAGAATCTATTTTCTTTTTTAGATGAAAGGCTTGTAGGAAACTATGTTTATAATCTGGCTCTTCCTCCTGTACCTCAACACCTAAAACACAAATTTCACAAAGCATTTATAAGAAACAATACAAAAACCAAAACACTGGGAAATGCTCAGATGCAGAAAGTTTTACAAAACCCAGAATATAACTCTGCTGTCTGAGGCTGGGGCTCTCTGTGTAAATTAACAAACCCCAAAAGAGCAGCCAAGAGTACCAGACATGAGTGTCTCTGGCTGATACTCCATGGACAAGGAGCATGGAGGGGCATCCTGAGCCTGCAGGAGAGTGTCGGGAGGAAAGTTTCCCTGCCAGCCTGAGTACAAAAGTTGGCATCACCCCACCTGGGCCTGTATTTCTTGTCTTCTCCCCACAGCTGAGAACATGGAGGATACTGTACAAGCTGATCCCCAGAGCGGCTTCTGTTTTGTCTGCAGTCCTTCCTAGGTGGGTCCCCCCTCCCACCGTGTGTGTGTGCTCTCAGGGGCTGATCCTTAGGGCCCAGGCCCATGGGGCTTGTGGGTATTATATGTGGGTCAGTGGCACTGTGTCATTCACACAGCAGCTTCCCTAGTCCAACAGCAGGTACACCCTGATATTCTCCCACAGACTCAGGTGAGGTGCCCAGAAGCACCCGTGTTGGGTAGGCTGCCACTAGGCTCCTACTTCATCAGAGGGGCCAGATGAAGTGGCTGCTGACTGAATTACTAATTATTTTATGGAGCAGTTATAAACAAATTGATACATATTACTGTATGATATATAATGCTATATCCTTGAGTCTCTAGTCTACAAAATCATTGAACTTGATACTAGCAAGAATGTATTTTATTTGATGTGTTTATAAGCCCATAATGGCAAACTGAAATGAAAGTACAACAAAACTTTTCTCCAAAAAACACATTCTAAAATCACAGAATTTGAAAAAAAATTGTATGTAAGTGCAAATGAAATTATACTAGGATAGTAAAATACACACAAAAATATTACATTCGTTACATTCAAAAGTAAAATAAGTAAGTACAGAAAGAATTCCTACTGGATAAAAAATATTACAATGTTTAACAGGTAGAAGTGATATAGGTTATATGTTTCCTTTTTATAAAACTTATTTATATCTTCCTGTTCTGTTTATCTTAGTGAAGGAAAATGTTAGAAAGCAGAAATTATATGTGGCATCTCTTACTTCCAGTACTACAAAGGAGAGTGGCACTTCCTAATGGGAGTCCTGGGATGACACCCACACCCAGCTCATGTAGACCCATCAGAGGTCCCTGTGGTGACCCTGAGGGGGTCTGGAAAACCGCCCTGCTGTTGCAGCAGGTGCAGTATTTGTTGTGGTGGGCTGCATCCAACAAAGCTCCATCAGTGACCAGACCAAGCAACCCAGCCTCAGGTGCCAAAGCCAGGAGGTAAGGCAGGGCAGACCCCAAGTCCTGCCTTCCATGTGTGTGGCCTGCATTGCCAAGGCCAGACCCATTCCTGCTTTGGATACCAATGAGGGTAGAGGATGAGCCCATTGCTGCCAAAGGGAGCATCCCCGGAATGGCACCCAGAGCTGGGCCCATGTGGACCAGAAGGACAATGGAGGAGGCTATACAGCAAAGCCAAAGGGGCTTTGATCCCCCAGTGCTGCAGCTGGTGCACTGCAAGTCCATGCTCCTCTGGCACTGATGGGCATATGCAGGGATGGCACCTTACCCGAGATCACAGGGACCAGAAAATGGAGGTCCGTGGGGATGCTGAAGGGGCTCCAGAGTGCTCAGCTGCCACAGCTGTCACAAGCACGCTGGCAGAAGGGCCAGCACACGACTCTAATCCCCATTCTGCCCTAAAGTCTGAACCAAGGTTGGGCTGCCTGGCCCCAAGGGGGTGAATTGTCCACCAAGCCTTCCTTCTCTTGTGGACTGTGCAGTGTACAAGCATGGTGTTCTCCACCCCACACCCATGGGGGCAGGCAGTGACCCCACAACAGAGTCTCACTGGGATGGCACTTGCACCCAGGACCACCGAAGACCAGTACCAGCACACCTGGCAGAGGAGAGGGCAGCAGTGGACTCAACTCCAGCCCCATGGCTGCCAGATCCTGGGTGAAATGGAACAAGTGAGAATGGGAAGGGAGGTGGGCAGGGTGGGCAGGGCTCATCTGGCAATGGTAGGGACCATGCACACCCACATCCCTTCACTGCACATCCACCACAAGGGAGGGGCCCCACTTCTCAACGGGTGACCTGAAGAGGCCCCACACCCACAAGGACTACATAAATGGAAGTTCACGTGGTGATATTGAAAGGGCTCCAGGGTACAGCCTTGCTCCTGCACTGATCAACTGGCACAAAAAAAAAAAAAAAGGAAAAATGACCACTACACCTTTTCATCAATGATAACCTATTATACTTTCAAAACAGTTTTACTTTCCTCTTGTCCTATATTTTTGCATGGGGCCCTCTGAATTAACCAGAAATCTCCAGGATTTTTCATGCACAGTAATACAAATAAATATAGCTTCTATTCTTTTTTGAATTAAGGGAGGTTGCATTTAGTTCTTTCCCATGTTTGATTCATGAAAAAGAAATCCTGAAGTGTATCTGTAAAACACAAAACTCAAGCTACCCAGAGAGAAATAATCACATGATTAGTGGTTCAAATGATATTTCATCTTTGCAATTTTTTAGAAAACTGCATTCTTGGGGCTGGGAAGGTGGCTCAGTGGTAGAGCGCTTGCCTTGCATGCATGAGGCTCTGGGTTTGATTCCTCAGCACCACATAAGCAAAAAGAAAAAAGCCAGAAGTGGTGCTGTGGCTCAAGTGGTAGTGTGCTAGCCTTGAGCTGAAGAACTGAGGGACAGCGCCCAGGCCCAGAGTTCAGGCTCCACAACCGGACCACCCCCCAAAAAGAAAGAAAGAAAGAAAGAAAGAAAGGAAGGAAGAAAGAAAGAAAGAAAGAAAGAAAGAAAGAAAGAAAGAAAGAAGGAAGGAAGGAAAGAAAGAAAGAAAGAAAGAAAGAAAGAAAGAAAGAAAGAAATAAAACTGCATACTACTTTCTACTGTATTTTGACCAAGAGAGTACAAAATTTCCTTTCCTCCACACTCTCACAACATTATTACCTTCTGAGTATTTCCAAGGGCAGGTTTTTCCTATGTGCAGTACCCCAGACTGGCCTTAGAATCAAATCCTCTTACTCCAACCCCCTAAATGCTTGGAATTACAAGCCTTTACCACCACACCTGACTCCTTTGATTTTGTTGAGAAGAGTTATAATAGTTATGAAGTAGTATCATAGTAATTTTGAGTTGCATTTCTCTAATGACTTCTGTTCACAAAGCATTAAGCCAGCATAGAAGTGGTATTAAACACAAATTTGTAAACCCACTGGTGATTTTCAGGGCTTTTTGGAAAGCAGGGCTATTCAGAACTTTCATCCATATTAAATCAAGTTTATTGTTAATCTCATCTTTAATATCTCTATACAAAATGAATACTTAATTCAATATAGTAGAAAGGAAAAATTAAGCAACTCCTAACATTTTTCACTTTTCAATAAAATGATATTGCTTAAATCAATTTCTGTTTATGCTTGAGACTATACTACTTAATTTGGTTAGACCTTTTACAAAGCTTTATATACTTTATTTATTTTATGTTGATTGCTCTTTCCAAATCCTGCATGTCTAATTTTGGTTTCTTTCAGTCTCATGTAGTTCAGATTTCAAACCGTAGAATAAATGGAAGGAAACAAACAAACAAAAAAAAAGAGTTCCTCTCATCTGATGATGCCTCTACAAGAATGAGGAAAGAGTTCATCCTGCTAAGGATCTATGATAGAATTTCAAAAAGAGAATTCATTTTTCTATGTTTTCCCTATCTTTGTGATGTACCTTAAATTATATAAAACAAAATACACTGCTCAGATACTCTTACGTTTTATCAGTTTTGTACATTTTCTTATGGACTTCACATCTGTCTACAACATTCCTTCTTTATAAATGTCCCTGATATTTTTACACTATCAAGACATAAGATAACCAGTTTGATTTACAGCATGAGAGTTATCCTCCTGGCTTCCTTGGAAGCAGAGCATGGTCAATAGATAACATTACTTCTGGTTGCTCACTTCATGTAATGGTTTCTGTAATACATTTTATTTAGTATTTTAAAAACTGTTGGCTAAACTCAAAAGCTCATTCATAGAAGTTTATGTTAAGTTTTTCACAAGTTTTAATTCTCTTAATTCTTAAGATAACATTTGCTATAATACTAATATTATTACCATTTAAGTGTTGGGAAAAATTGTAATTAAAGGCACTAAATGCATGGCCCAAATACACACAGTGAGGAAAAAAATGAGTCAAAGTTTCCAAAAGTCTTTCAGCAATTCAGAAAAGGTAGGTAAAATCTCACCATTCTCTTACACTCTAAATTCAATATTAATATTGCTCAAGAAGTAATAGCATAGCAATTATTGCCGATGATGATTGTTTTCTGTCACAATTTGTCTTTAACACAGACTGTGTTGTTAACATTGCGTTATCATGCACAGAATTGAGCTTATACATTGAGTTTCAAAGACAGCCAAATTTCTTCTGTACTACAGTTCCATTTTTCTTTTTAAAAAGTACCAAAACTTTTAAATATCATCACTTTCTGTCTTTTAAGAATCCAAAAGAGAAATAAATTCACATTTAATTTAATAAATTCACCTTTTCTTTTAAAGCAAAGTGCTTTAAAAGTAGGAGATGATAAAAACAGGCCCCCATGAAGTAAATTTTCTTCTACTTTTAAAATTATTCTGAAAACCTTGTGCTGGTTGGTCACACCCATAATCTTGTTTACTTGAGATATCTACTCAGGAGGCTGAGATCTGTGGATAACAGTTGGAAGCCAATCAGGGCAAAATTATTTTTGAGATTATTTTTCAAAAAAATTTAATGAACTAGCAAAGAGCCAGGAGTGCAGATGTTGCTCACCAATCTAGAGAGGAAAGGCCTAGCAAGACCTTAAAGCCCTGAGTTCAAATTCTGAGCACTCCAACACACTTGTGTACCCGTGCGCACACACACACACACACACATTTATTCAAAATACCCTCGTGTCGGTGTTTTGCATTAATTTATTTGTTAACAAGATTATATGGATAAAATAAGGGAAATAAACTCTTCAATCTCAGAACATTTTTATACATTTTTTATTTTAAAAATACTGCACAGAGGGGTTACATTTACATGAGCAAGGTAATGAGTACATTTCCTAACAAGCATTGTTACCTCCTCCTTTATTTTTCCCCCACCATCCCTTCTCTCCCACCTCCACAAGTACACTCCACTCCTCTTCTCTCCTTCCCCTACCTAAATTGTAAAATTCATTTTTCATCATACGTCTTGTGCATCTCATTGTTACAATGGGTCAACCCATATCCCTATTTAAGCATTTTGTTGTTTTCTTCTTCTCCCCAAATTAGAGAAACGTATATACAAGATGTAGGCGCACCAACTTCAAATCCAGTGAAAAAAGGGGTTATAGCGTGGTTGAGGAACATATAAAGGAACAAAAAAAAAATCACATTGTACAGTATAAGTATGTTAGAAATAATAGCAAGATAGAATCACTTGTGTACCTATCTTGGTGTTCGTTTAGCTTAATATCATCTTATCTGGTCAAATGCACATAGCTTAAGACATTTTCTGATAATCCCGGACATATATTAGCTATTGAAAATAAGAGAAACCATGGGACCTATATTTCTTTGGAGTTGGCTTACTTCACTTAAAAATTTTTTTCCAAATCTTTCCATTTCCTAACAAATTGGGCAATGTCATTCTTTCTGATGGAGGCAGAGCATGCAATTGTATATATTTACCAGGTTTTCTTGATCCATTCATCTACTGAGGGGCATCTGGGTTGGTTCCATATCTTAGCTATGGTAAATATTGCTGCAATAACCATAGTTGTGCTGGTAGTTTTAGTATGGTCTTGTTTGTGATCCTTTGGGTAAATGAACAAAAGTGGGATTGCTGGGTCATAGGGGAGCTTTATGTGGAGTCGTTTGAGGAAACTCCATACTGCTTTCCAAAGTAGTTGAAGACTTTTACACTCCCACCAAGAATGCAGTAGGGTTCCCTGGTGGCCCCATCCCCTCCAGCATTTGTTGTTGTAAAAACATGGATTGCTTCACTAATTTTCAAGTCATCCTTGAGCAGGGGCCATGCTAATCTTCTCTGTATCATTCAGATGTTAGTGTATAGGCTGCCAGATTAAGCACAGAACATTTTTTATATAGAAGGTGTAATTTATTTTCTTAGTCAATTCCACAAAAAAGTAAGTTCAAAAGAATTGTCATGAAATTTTAGAATCATGCATTTCTTACAAAAGCACACATTTTTGATGTTGGCATAATTTGTGGAGGGGAAGGGGAAAATGTTTAAATAGGGATACAGGTAGACCCATTGCAACAATGAAAGGAACTTTACAACTTTGGTATCTCTACTACTGCCATACCTGCAGATTGTAACTTCATTGCTTCTTTTGAGGTAAGTATCACTATTCCTGGGTCTGCTTGGACTGTGGTCCTCCTAACACAAGCAAAACACATAGCACGCATCAAATGGTTAAGAGTTTCTGAAACTTCCTTTTTTTTTTTTTGGTCTGGGCTTGCCTGGAACTGCAATTCTCTAATCTCTGTTTTCTAAGTAGATAATATTAAAGGTTTGAGCCACTTTATCCAGTAAAAGTATACAATTTCAAGATATCTTGATATTGCCTATATTTGTGCTTAACATATATAGCTAACCTTAATTTTCTCCCTCTTTTGTTTAGTACTCTGTGTTGAAAACATTGACTTTCTTGATATACATGGCTTTGTTTTGGGTGGAATCCCATCACAATCCAAAAAATCTTCCAAAAAGTTTATGTCAAGAATCATGGAAAAGAAGGCTTCAGGTTGGAAAGAAAACACTGATCCTTAACTTATAATTGCAGTATATTTATAGTGTTAGTCAATACTTTCTGAAGTATGAGAAGAGAAGGAAGACAGAAATGTGAAAGATGTCAGGTCTCTGTGGAATTTCTGTAGTTGTCACTTCATGTTATATTCTTCCTTAAAACTTGCTTTATTAAAAGCCTCTGGGTGGATATTTGTTGGACTGATTGGTAACCTTACCCAAGAAATGAAGCTGATTTTAGAAGGTTGATGATTTGGTAAATAAAGGAATGATGAAAATGAGAACAGATATTGTCACAGAATGAGCCGACAAGGTTCATTGCTGAATAGCAAAACAAAGAAGTTTCAAGTCTGATGATGCACATTGGAACATATATAGATAGATACATATATGTATACATATACAAACATACGTGAAAAAGTATATATGCAGTAGAATACAGAGAAAGTTTGTGTGACAAGTATTAAACTATATCAAACTGGTTGCAGGAAAGGTCCAGTAAAATATCAATAGTTTAGCATAGATTTTGCATAGATTTCTAAAGGATGAAAATTCTTCCCTCATTTTATACTTTACAAATATCCTTAGTATATTTTAAGTTTTTTATATTGTAGTTGGAACATGTATATAATGCTGAGAATTGGAATTACATAAAGTATGCAACATGAATAGGTCAGCCAGAATAGGAAAGTTCATTAGATTCTTATTTCCAATTAACCACCAGGAGAAAAGAGTTCCAGTTCAGATTTTAGGTAGAGCACTGGCCTTGAACACAAAACGACCAGTCAGGCCATGAGTTTAAGCCTTAAGATCTACAGAAACAAAAACACAAAATATAACTTGGAGTTAGATATTTTATAATGAAGCATTTTTATATACTCTACATTGTTAGAAAGACTAGATTTCTGTGTTAGCTTTATAACCTACCATAATAAATGATATTGTCCATTTATTAAACAGAAAGGCTTACTCAGATTTATAAGTTTGAAGGTTTCAGTGTATGTTCAGTCGGTTTTATTGTTTTGGTGGCCTGTGACAAGACAATGTCAAGGTGAGGAGTATGACAAAAAGAAATGTTTTTGACCTAGAATGATTAAAAGAGAAAAGAAAGAAGATGAGAGTACATGTTCTCATAGGTTTTATTCTGAAGAACTTAATCTCCAGAAGAACTATTCAGGTATTCTCCACAGTCTGGGAGGAAATGGAAAGTCATTTTTCTTTAACACATAGGTCTTTCTGGGGCATTGTAAATTCAAATGGCAACATCTTCACCAATGATAATGACTTGTCCAGGGGTGGAAGCAACTAGATATTGCTATAAATTCCAATCAGATCCTTTTTCTTCTCATACCATGAAAGCCTGCCACAATTCCCAATCAAATCCCATCAAAGATTCAAACATTAATGCTGTCCCAAAAGTTCTGTATGCAAACCCAGGTACATTCACTTCATTTAAGATGGCAATAGTATATGAAAATTTTAAGTCTTCCATAGAAAAAAATTCATATTAAGTGAAGTAAGCCGGTACCAAAGAAACTTAGGTCCCATGGTTTCCCTTATTTGCAATAACTAGTATATGTCTGAGTCAAGCAGAAAAGGTCAGATAAGTTGATTTTAGGGAAGTGAACCCTAATATATGTATTCAATTTTTTTTTCTTTCAGGTGATTGTTTCTACACATTTATAAGATTATTTCTTTGTTGCTTTGTATGTCCCTCCCCCATGGTATAACCCTGCTTTCACTGTATTTGAGGTTGGTATAATTTGTGGAAGGGAAGGAAAAAAACAAATCGTTTAAATAGGGGTACAGTTGGATCCTTTGGAACAATGAGATGTACAAGTTGTTATATGGAAAAACGAACTTTACAACTTTGGTGGGGGCGGGGAGGAGGATTGCGTGGAGAGGGAGGGGGTGGAAGGATGGGAAGGGAAGGGATGGGAAGGGGAAACCAAGGAGGAGACTACAATGCTTGATAAGAAATGCACTTATGGGCTAGGAAGGTGGCTCAGTGGTAGAGCGCTTGCCTTGCATGCTCAAGGCCCTGGGTTCGATTCGTCAGCACCACATAAGCAAAAAGGAAAAAGCCAGAAGTGGTGCTGTGGCTCAAGTGGTAGAGCACTAGCCTTGAGCTGAAGAGCTGAGGGACAGCGCCCAGGCCCCAAGACCAGACCCCCCCCCAAAAAAAAAGAAAGAAAAAGAAAAAAAAGAAATGTACTCATTATCTTGCCCATGTAATTGTAACCCCTCACAGCGTTTTCACTATAAAAAAAAAGAAAATTTTAAGTCTTCCAATTACGTTGTCACCAAGGAAACAATTACAATATTTCCTTAAAAAATATCTAGATTGTAGAACACTTTAATCAGAAAATTGAAGGAGTATCCATTATAGGATTTAATTTAAATATTTAGTCACTGAAATGGATATTCTATATCCACAACTTAGAGCCCTTTCAAAATACATAATTACAAACCTCATCCATTACCATCTTCCGTGAAGACAGTCCTTGCTGAAAACAAACCAAATGTGGTAAACCAATTAAAATGTACGCCATTGTCAAATGCTGTTGTTTTAAAGCATGGAAGTGACAGCACAATTAATGCCAGTGAACAGCTGGTTCTAAGGAGTTTGGAAAGTGATTACTTTGTACTCTAGGTGGAAAAATCCACAGATGTTTCCGATTGTGCTTCGTTTTGGCATTTGTAATATATATTTTGGAAAGCACAATGAATGAAAGCATGTTGTTTTATAAAGATTTGCTGGCTGACAAACTAGGGAAAGAAAACTTATTGAAATGTTTCAAATGAGAAGACAGACAATAAAGTGTGTAAAATGTGGTATGCAGCTTTAAATACAGACTGAAGCAAACCAAAGAATGGGAAAAAATTTTTCCTTAAATGCTTTCTGGGTATATTGTGCTATACACTATAATGATGAAATGATCATTTCTTTGGAAAAGTCATGAAAAAACACTGTCACCTGTTGAATTTCTTTATAAAGTGAATCTTAAATGACAAGAATGAAGAAATTTAAATATGTTAATAAAACATTATCAAGTATTACTTTAATTTTTGATTAAAAGTTAAATCAAACTGACAGACTATTAGTCCATTAAGATTAATGTTTCCTGTCATATGTTATTTTCTTTTTGTTCCTCTTTTATGGGTGGTGATTTTTTTTTCAGAAAGTCAACCTAGTCTTAACCATTATCCACAAAATTTATGCTGTCATAGAATCAGAAAGTTTTTTTTTATTAAATTAAGACAATAGTAGGCTCATTTTATGCCAAACCAAAATATAAACACCAAAAACATTTTTCACTAAAAAAACACT
The DNA here is from genome assembly GCF_024711535.1 of Dipodomys merriami. Lineage (NCBI taxonomy): Eukaryota > Metazoa > Chordata > Mammalia > Rodentia > Heteromyidae > Dipodomys > Dipodomys merriami. The sequence goes on from NW_027202686.1 coordinate 99,198, forward strand.
CAAAAAATCATGAGGTTTTGGGGGAAGATGGAGGAGGAGAAGCTGGAGGGTAAACAAGCTCTTACATAGAAAGCAGTTTAAATGTTCCAGTCACACCAAGTGTGCCATCACAGTACAGAGAGTTTGGCCAAAGATGGAAAATCCAGGCAAGATGACAGATCTGAGCACTTGCCAGTAGCCACAGCTGAGGTGGCAGTAGGTACAGCGCCAGTGGCTATAGCCACCATACCTACAGAGAGGGTCCATGACAAAGGCCCCAGACGTGGCTGGTGAGCAGATTCTACTCAACACCAGCAAGAACTGACAAGGAGCAGATATCTTCATCCTGCAGATCACAGACCAGAGATGACCCAGGAACCAACACTCTTACATGAGTAGAATCCTGACATCCTTACTCCTTCTCAGGGATCAGAGGAGGGAAGGCCGCCCCTCCCCCACTACCAGAGATCTCCATCTATGTTACTGACCTCCCCAGGGCTGAGCAGCTAGCTCCAATTCAGGCCTTGGAAGAAAACAAAAGAGTCATTTAGTAGGTCACAGGAAGTAGACATGACCTGTCAGGCTCAGCTCCACACAGGGGAATGTCACCCCACCAAGCCAGTGGAGCCTCTGTGGAGTGATGTCCTTCACATGGTAAACAGAGCCAGAGGCTGCCCCTCCCTACAACAGCCTAGACAAACAATTGAAACTAAGTAAAAAAAAAAAACCCTGAGAATGGGTTCCATGAGTGTTTCAGGAGTTGCCCCTCAGGGAAAAGCTACCATTTTCTGAAAGGCCCCAACCCTACCTCATCATGGCATTTACACACTGGAGGAAACTGCCATCTTCCTCTTTGGTGATATTCAAAGCATATCTCCCTCCCACTGAATAGCCTGGGAAGAGGATCACAAAATCCTGGGTAAAGCAGAGCATTTTTCTGCCTGCACAAAAAAAACTGACTTAAGAAACCAGTCAAGCAAAATGAAAACTAAACACCACAAGCACACCAGAGACTCCACCAAGAGACAGGTTATAGACACAGGAGAGATACAGGGTCTTATCATCCCCCCCAAAAAAAAACCCCAAATAAAAGAACTCTTCTTTTTAACCTTTTTTTCAATTTTTAAAAGTGTTTGATGTTAATTTTTTCTCATAATTTTTATTTTTGATGTGTGTGTGTGGGTTTAATCTCTTTTGACCTTTTGGTCCTTTTTTTATTGTTTTCATTTCTTTCTCTCTCTCTTTCTTTTTGTTTGACATAATTGCTGTTCTGCTCATCCCCAGATACATACCAGTGGTCAATTATTAGACCTTATCCCCCATTGTGTACATACTTAATCCTGAAATTTATTACTCGATTCAAAAAATCTTAGGCTTAATTTCTTTAATGGCAGTATTATCTCTTTATACCAGTATAATTTTCAATTAACTAATTTTAATTTTCTTTTATTTTTTAGTTTTTCATGTTTCCTTTCTATCCCTCCTCTCCTCTCAACCTATCCTTTTCTTCTCTCCATATCATTTCTTTAAAGTTACATAATTTTTAAGTGTTTCACTTCTTAGATTTAAATTTTTGTTTATCCATTTTTTCTTTATTTTTAAAAAAATCTCTCTCCAATCATTCTGTACAATGCATTTCCCTCTCAGAGATTAGGACTTGGTTAAATTCACTCTTTTTTTTCCACCAGATTTCTTTTTATTTTTTAATTTTTTTGTGGGGGATCCAGTCGTGGGACCTGAACTCTGGGCCTGGGAGCTGTCCCTCAGCTCTTCAGCTCAAGGCTAGCACTCTACCACTTGAGCCACAGCGCCACTTCCAGCTTTTTTCTTTTTGCTTATGTGGTGCTGAGGAATCAAACCCAGGGCCTCAGGCATGCAAGGCAAGCACTCTACCACTGAGCCACCTTCCCAGCCCAAATTCACTCTTCTTTTACCTCTCCACATCCCTCTAATCCTATTTTTCTCCACAATTCTCCCTAAACCTAATAATTTCTGGTGTGTCAAATCCTTTTTGCTTTTATTACCCTATTAGTCCATGGTTGTTTGATGATGAATAGATTGTATCTGATGTACTAGATTGTATCTGCAGCCATTTTGACTGTGCAACTATAGGACTCCGGTTGATGCTTGCCTTAAAATAGTGGTCTAGCACAAAATTGGTTTACTTTCATACCAAATGGGCAGAACAAGCCAGAAAACACAAAAAAATGGCAAGTCTGGGTATATGAATTCCCACTCATGATAATCAGGTGACAGAATATTAATGAATAATCCAGAAGAGAGTACCCAAAAAGCTCTACAAGCCTTACTGGTATACATGGTGAATGAATAGATTGAAAGGTTGCAAAAGACTCAGTGTGAGCGAGATAGAGAGCGAGAGGGGGCAAACCAAAGATTAATACAGGAATCTTGTGAGCATGAGGAAGCTACTCAAAGATTAATACAGGAATTGCGTGAGCAGGTTAAAAACAGTCAAAGAGAAATACAGAAATTGTATGAGAAGGCTGAGATCAGTCAAAGATAAAGACAGGAATTGCATGATTGTGAGGAAGCTGTTCAAAGAGTAATACAGGATTTGCGAGAGAAGGATGAGAATAGAGCAAGATCAATAAAGGCATTCATGGAATCCATGAGCAGACAGCTGAATGAATTAAGGGAGACCACAAAGGGAATGCTCAATGGAGCCCAAGAAAAGTAATGGGAGTCCAAGGAAACCATAACGAATCAACTAAGTGATTTGAGAAGAAACACTGACCACCAAATTAAGGAAGTAAAGTTCATACAAGACCTAAAACAAAGCTGCAACAAAGAATTTGAAGCCAGCAAAGCCAAACAATTAGAAGGAAAAGAAATAAAAAACAAAGTAGAAAGTCTTGACAGTTGGTTAGACCATGTAGAAGATTGGATCTCGGGAACTGAAGACAGCTTAGATATTATAGAGAAAGAATGTATAACTATCCAAGAAAAATCCAAGAAATATGATATATCTATTCAACATTTGGAAAGCACCATCAGAAGGCCTAATCTGAGGGTAATGGGTGTAGAGGAGCACCTAGAGACAGAAGTTAACGGTTTAGGAAATTTATTTCACAGAATCATAGCAGAGAATTTCCCAAACATGCAAAAAGAAAGGCCTATTCAGATACAAGCTTTTAGAACCACCAAACCAGACTGACAAAAGATACTTAAACATGTCCTACACATAGAAAAACAACAAGAGCACAATAAAGGCCAAGAAACAGGATCCAAGGGAATTAAATTAGAACTCAACACTGAAAGCCACCAAAGAAAGTCCTGTAACACTTGGAGGCTGAACAATACACAGTTGAATCACCAGTGGGTCATGGAAGAGATTAGAAAGGAAATGCAAATGCTCATGATAGTCCACAAAAATGAACACATAAATTACCAGCACCTCTGGGACACAGGAAATGCAGTACTCAGAGGCAATTTTATACCTCTGAGTTCCTACATCAACAAATTAGAGAGATCTGAAACCAACAATTAATGAGATATCTGAACCTCATTGAAAAAGAGCAACAAAATAAACCCCAATCCAGTAGATTGAAAGAAATAATTAAAATTAAATCAGAATTAAACGAATTAGAATCCAAAAAAAAATAGAAAGAATCATCAAAACAAAGAGTTGGTTCTTCAAAAAAATTAACAAAAATTGACAGACGTTTAGCAAATCTTATCAGAAAAAGAAGAGCACACACAGAAATAAACAAACTCAGAGATGAGAATGGAAACATCACCACAGAAACAACCAAAAATCCAGAACATTATAAGGGAATACTTCTCAAATCTTTATGCTAATAAGTTTGAGAACCTGGTAGAAATGGACCTTTTCCTAGCAAATATTGACATGCCAAAACTAAACCAAGATGAGTTAAATCGAATTAACAGGCCCATATCATGCATTGAGATAGAAGCAGCAATAAGAGAACTCCGATCTAAGGACCAATGGATTACAGTGGAATTCTACAAGGCCTTCAAAGCAGAGCTCACACCAATACCCTCCAACTCTTTAATGAAATTGAAAGAGAAAGTGCACATGGAACTCATTCTATGAAGACATCCTAACCCTCATCCTAAAACCAGGCAGGGACTCATCAAAGAAAGAGAATTAGAGACTCATTTCTTTGATGAACATTGATGCAAAACTTCTCAACAAAATTTTGGCCAATCGACTTCAAGAATTCATCCAAAAAATCATACACCACGATCAAACAGGATTCATTTCAGGGATGCAAAGCTGATTCAATATATGCAAATCAATTAATATAATAATTAATACAATAATTAATATAATATATTAATATATTATATAAGGCCCAAATAAATATAGGTCCCATGGTTTCCCTTATCTACAATAACTAGTATATTTTTTAATCAAGCAGGAATGGTCAGATAAGTTGATATTAGGCGAAAGATAAGAACTCAAATGGATTTTTTTTCTCTTGATATTGTTTCTAGCATATTTCTAAGATGATTTCTTTGTGTGTCCCTCCCCCATGGTATAACCCTTGTTTTCACTGTGTTTGATGTTGGTATAATTTGTGGAGGAGAAGGGAAAAACAAATTCTTTAAATAGGGATACAGGTGGACCCATTGCAACAATCAGATGTTCAACACGTTATGTTGGAAAACAAACTTTACAACTTTGGCACATGGGTTGGTTTGGGGGTGGGGAGTTGGGAAGAGATGGTAAGGGGAAACAAAGGAGGGGCAACAATGCTTGATAAGAAATGTAATCATTTCCTTGCTCATGTAATTGTAACCCCTCTGTACGTATTTTCACAATAAAAAAAATCATGAAATTTAAAGTAAAAATCCATGTCAATTTTTTTTTGTTGTTGTTGGTCGTGCAGCTTGAATTCTGGGCCTGGGCAATGTCTCTCAGCTCTTCAGCTCATTGATACCACTGTACCACTTGAGCCACAGTGCCCTTTCTACTTTTCAAGTGGGTTATTGGAGATAAGAGTCTCACAGACTTTTCTGCCCAGGCTGGCTTTGAACCACTATCCTCAATCTGAGACTCCTGAGTAGCTAGGATTACAGGCATGAGCCACCAAAGCCCAGATCCAAGTCAATTTGTAAAAAGCAAGCTTATTGAAACTTCTGGCTTTTTCCAATAAACAATCTTACTTTTTAGTATTAGTTTATAACTATGAGTTATTTTTAGATGTAACCATGAACTTTTTAATAGAATCAAACATAATTTTTACTATTACTCAGTATCTCACAAAATCCACTGTAATTAGCTTTCCCCAAAGTAAATTATTACAGGAAGTGGCGCTGTAGCTCAAGTGGTAGAGCGCTCGCTTTGAGCTGAAGGGCTGAGGGACAGCGCCCAGGCCCAGAGTTCAAGCCCCACGACCGACAAAAAAAAAAAAAAAAAGTAAATTATTACATACTCCATTACTCACTATTATTACACTCTATATTACATATAGTGTGAAGTGAAAATAGTTTGGATCATTTCATATAAATTATTAGATGGTATTTTAGCATTATAAATTCACATCTGTGATTTTAAAAGAAGGAAAGAAGATTTTAGAGTTAAAATCAAATGTAAATGTGTTGTGTGTCCTAATTAAAGCAAAATTTATGAGTCCATACAGACAAATTTATTTTCTTTCCACTAAAGGCTTTGAAGTAATACTATTGGAAATAGTGAGGCAAGAGGAGGAAGAATTCAAATCATGTCAAAGAATGTGTCTGTTATTCTGCTACCCCCTCCATTAAGAAGACCTACCCGGTCCAGATATCACAAAACTTCAAGTATCTCTCTTAGAAATCTATTTGGAAAAGTTCTAAATCACTGATTATTTATGTATTTTCTGTTAAATGAAACAAAATATAGACACAAAACAACTGAAATAAAATGCACACATATGTTGAAGTCACCACAGGTGGAAAAACAACCAACAAAGTAGAACTCCCCCAGGAACAAAAACTTGTTGTGCCTGTTTGTTTTTAAGCACAAAAACCTGAAATACATGTTACCCTTGAGTAGATCCATAAAGATAACTGTGTCTCAGAAATATGGTTGTGTTAATTTGTAATTAAATTCATCTAGATGAATGTAATATAGCAAATCACGTGAATGGATCAAATTGTTTAAAACAAATGTGACTGTATGTGGAGTGAGAGCTGCACATATTAAAAGAATAAAATAACAAAAATCATGACATATTTAAAAAATTCAGAAATTCAACAAATAAGACCAATGGTATCCATATTGAGACCTAAATCCTACTGATTTAACAAGAACAAAATATGCAAATAATAGAATCTGAGCAGGGTACCTGAGTGTACATAATTGTAAACTACTCCAAATTGTAGAAGACTGAATGTAGGTTATCTAAAGGAAAACATCAACCCATGATATAAATGACATTGAAAATTTCATGAAAAGATAGAAGTAGTTTCTAGAAAATACTATTTTAATAAGTGGTGATCAAAATCTTTCTAGTACTGACAAAATTGCATACCTATTTAGTTAGATCCAAAAAAGACTCAAGTTACGCAAGCTGATTTGAAACTTTGGCAAAGTAGCAGGATACAACTATATTGTTATTATGGATGTTGACTCCGGCATGGAATTAATTTCCTCTTTGATCTGACAAATGAATATATGAAAGAACAAAACTTCAGCTAAATATCAAGACCTAACTAAACATAGAACCAGAAAAGTGATCATGCAAGCCGTATTGCAACTGGGATAAAAGGAATATCAGTCATACTGATTCTGTATTTATTGTAAATGCTGATTTTTTCATAAATTATTTCCTTTAGCTTGCATTTTTAAAACATTGGTAACTAATTTTGGATTCCTCCTTCAATTTAGTTCTGAGTATGATGTATCACTTCAGTTCCTAACCCATATCCCCAGCACTCACACACACACACAAACACACATACACACAGGAGCTTCACGATGCACCTGCTTGGTGTGTGGAGGGGATGGAGGAGAGTCTCCTCCAGTGGTGGGGCTGAGGGGAGATTCAATCTCCTGGGCCGGTACTGGGGGTGAGGGGTAGTGCTGAGCTGAGGTAAGGCTGCAATTGCCATGATCTGGAAGCCTTAGGACCTAGTCAGGGCTGCGATTGTGGCCAGGGGTGGGGGGCAGGGTCCAGGGGAGCAGGGGTCGGGGTCCAGGGGCACACTTTGGTGGCAACAATGGCCAGGGGTCAAGAGGGCAGGGGCGAATTGCCTCAGGGCGGGGTTGCCCAGGAGAGGAGTGTGGGGCCAAGAGAGAGCTGAGAGAAGAGAGAGCATGAGCACAGGCACCAGTGGAAATGGCTTCAGTGGCTGGCGGCTGCTCTGATCATAGCTTGGGTCCTGGTCGGAAGTGCAGAGCATGTGGCGGCGAGGCATCAATGGCTGCTGAGGCTGTGGCATCTGAGGAGAAGGAGCAGAGGCTGCATGCAGCCCCGCCAAGTGCCAGCAGAGCACCGCCTCCTCCCAGTAAGGCTGCTTTTCAAACATGGTGCTGCCGGCTCTGATCCGCAGAGCTTCTTGCAGTCACTTGGCAGAGATGGTGCACCCCTGGCTTGCTTGTGGCCCTTATTTGGTCCCGGCCCCAGATCCTCAGACTCTGGGCGCGCACCTGATCGCAGCCTACAGCTTCTTCCAGCAGCACACGTAAGTGGATGCCCTGCAGGCCAGCACCCCGCGATCCACCCCCTGCTACCTCCCCACACCACCTCTGACACACATACAACTGGCCTGTACCCCCAACCCCAGCTGTCAACAGTTCTGACTGGGTGATCACATTTCCCATGTCTGTCAGCTTCTGCTAGTGCTCCCAGTCCATCTGGTCTCCTTGTACTCCCCAAGAATCTGCCAAGTCGCCCAGAAGTATGTAGGCTGGAAGCAGGGAGTCCATCCATGTATATAGCATTTAGGACCCCATCAAAGTCCCCAACAACCCCCCTCCACCCCAGGTCAGACACCTCTCTGGAGGCACCATGACCCCCTGCTTTGTTTTCTGTCCAGGCTCTGAGGAGCCACATGTCTAGGGACTCCAGCGTCCTGGCCTAGGGTTTTGGTGAATGGGGAGTCAAGGCTAGTTGTTCCCAAGGGGAAGGGTCTGTCCCTGGAGAAAGGGGGAGGCAGGGTGGTTCTGCATTATTAGAGCATTGTTCCCCTTGGGTGGTTGCCCCTGGTTCTGACAAGAGAAACCCCGTGCTTGAGCTGGTACATTGCCCAGATGAGAAACCAACAAATTCAGGAGAGGCACTGCTCTGTGACTGTGTGTTTAGGTGTGTATGAGAGAGAGAGAGAGAAAGAGAGAGAGAGAGAGAGAGAGAGAGAGAGAGAGAGAGAGAGAGAGAGAGAGAGAGAGAGAGACAGAGACAGAGACAGAGACAGAGACAGAGACAGAGACAGAGACAGAGACAGAGACAGAGACAGACAGAGACAGAGACAGAGACAGAGACAGAGACAGAGACAGAGACAGAGAGAGAGATCATCTTTCTCATTGTACAGTCACCATGTCTAAAAAGAACAAAAGCATTTTGGGGTGGGGTTGGGTTGTGGTGTCTGAACTCTGGCCTGTGCGCTGTCCCTTAGCTCTTCAGCTCACTCAGCTCTTCAGCTCAAGGCTAGCACTCTACCACTTGAGCCACAGCACCACTTCCGGCTTTTTTCTTTTATCTTATGTGGTGCTGAGAAATCGAACCCAGGGCCTCATGCATGCAAGGCAAACGCTCTACCACTGAGCTACCTTCCCACCCCGAGCAAAAGTATTTTATTTGTGTGTATGTGTGTATTTGTTGTCTTTTTTTCATTAATGCCCAGTATGAGCCCAGCCACAATTCTTGTTTTCTCTTTCGTTTCATGGCTCCTTTAGAGAAGGTTTCAGTAGATGTACCTTTCCACCACTTTCTTCCCCTTTCCTCCAGCCCACAGTAACTGGTGGGCCTATATGGGTCTCTCCTAGGAGGCCTGTGTGAACTGCAGACCAGAGTGGACACCTGCCCTTCTGTCTTCAGCCAGAAGGCTGATGAGGCTAATGTGACCACAGCCGCACTCTTCCAGACAGTCTGCTCTCATGTGTATAGTTGGAGCTAATTCAAAGTTGGGAATGTGTCTGCCAAACATAATTAGGGAATGAGACAGGGGGAGTAGGGCAGGGGCTGTGAATCTAGGTCGGTCTGGGAAGTGATGAACGGTGTGACATGGCAGATGGTTCACCATGAACGAGGATGAGAGAGGAATCTTACCCAGGGCATTGACAGTGTCCGTCGACATCTGAACAGGAGGCTCCAGACCCCCAATGGTGGCATGGATTCCCTCCCAGGGCAGTGCACTGGTTGGCAGTCCTCCCTCGAGTCCTGCATACTCCAATCTGTGTTCCTCCTGGGCTGTTTATAGCTGGGCAATGGTAGGAAAGTGTGTTCCCCCTGCTAGAGCCTGCTTGGGATCAGGACATGGCAGTTAGCTAGGGCTTTCTGAATGCCATTTTCTGTAACCTACTGTAGGCTGTCTGGAAGGAAAAGGGGACTACTGATTTTGGAACCCATTAAGTTTGATTGGGACAAGTGAAATGCCAGATTTCCCAGGGTTTTTTTTTTTTCCTTGATGCTGGCTATTTCTACTAATGCCTGGAATTCTGGGTCAAATTAGATGGACCATTTTAGACATTAAATTAGACATTCAAAGTGGCACAGGCAGAGTTCCCAAGCCAGATGGTCTCTTGCTATGAACGTTGTGCCTTGACTGCCTTTCTCCAGAAGCTGCTGATTCTCCTCCAGCTCTCTCTAGGGTGACCACCACAGTCAAGGATGTCTTCGGGATCAGAGATTGTGACCTTGCCATCCACAGCCTGCCAGCTGTGAGCAGAGACAAATCCCAGGACCTGTACTGGACTCTGGGAGATTCAGAGACCCGGGATGCCTCAGGGATTCTTTCTCTGCAACATAAAACTTGGGAGCCGGATATGGTGGACCATCCTGTCTGGCCCCAGGGAGTGGATAGGAGGCCCCTTGATCCTGGTGCTCACCTAACAGCAACCTTGTTCACACCTGAGTGGGGAATTGAATGCCACATAGCTGGTCAGTGGCTGGACAGAGATCTTTGAGAAGATAGACATCCCCGAGGCCCTGGAATTCAGTGAGGACATCATGGCTCATGTCTTTGGAACCAAAACAGTTAAGTGCAGTGGCACCAGGAGGGTGGGAAGAGGGATGAGGGAGAACTGTTGTAGAGCTACATCAGGCTTTGCCCTCACCTAGGATGCTTACCTGAATTGGGTGGGACTTTTCTGTAATATTGTCATAGACAGATGCTCATTTATTTATCCAACAAACCATTACAGTGGGTGCCAGGTCCGGGGGTGAGGGTGGGGGTTATACACAATTAAAGGTACCAGTGCTGGTTTCACAGCACATGAAGACATCTTGGTTTGAGCTGGAGATCATTGCTACACTACTGTCATCCTAGCTACTTAGAAGGCCGAGAGGGGAGGATTGAGGCCCATGCAGGAAAGCCTGTAAGACTCTTATCTCCAACTAACTACCAAAAAGAAAACGCCAGAAGTGGATGAGTGGCTCAAGCCATAGACTGTTGGCCTTGAGTAAAAAGGCTCAGAGACAGCACCCAGGATCTGAGTTCAAGGCCCAGGAGTGACACATAGAGAGGAAAGAGAAAGAGAGGAGGAAAGAATGGAGGGAGAAAAGGAGGAAAGGAAGGAAGAAGGGATCATGCAGGCCTTGGTTTGGAGTCCCTGGATCAAGAGAGCCAACCATGCACAATCTCTGTGGGACAGTTTCAGAGCCTAAAGCCAGTATGTAGGACCAAGCCACTGTCCCCTCAGCAACTTCATGACATCCAGGATCTGGGTGGTTGCCGACTGCAGAGGGAAATAGCCTCGGGTAGACACTAGTGCTCAGGGTGGGTCACTGAGTTTCAATCTCCCCTGGCTCACCAAGTTTATTTTCTGGTCAGATAAGAAGAAAATATCCAAGGGCTAGGGAGGTATAGGGTAAGGGAGTGTCCAGAGTGGGGTAGCAAGGGATAAGCAGGAAGATGAAGAGGGAGGACGATCCCAGATCAAGTGTGTCAGGCCATTGAAACCATGACCTCACCTGAAAACCTAGACCATCAGTGATAGAGCCTTCAACCCCGCCACATGGCTATTAAAAGTCCTGGCATTCTGGGTTCACTGTTGATGACCTCACTGTTGTCCACTGCAGGATACCTGTGCAGTACATCCTTGGGGACTGGGACTTTTGCTGGCTCAATCTGAAGATGACACCCTCAGTGTTCATTCCTCAACCAGAGACAGAGGTAACCAGGGCACTGGCACAGGAAAGCGAGGGAATGAGGGCAGGAGTCAGACCAGTGTTGCTCTGAGACTTCCTCTATGGGACTCTAGGGTCCCGTGACTACAATTCTCAGAGGTAGAGGTGGGTCTCCTTGCTTTCTAAGGCTTTAGTCTAGATGGCAGATGTGCGATTTAGAGAGGGCGGACTGAAGGTCGAGGCTGGTGGAAAAACCAGAGGCACTGGGCCTGAGCAGGGTTGTTTCTTTGAGGATACTCACAACCCAGGAATATTCCTGAGATAGATCAGCACTTTTCTCCTTCCTGAAAGAGAGTGACCTAGAGCCCTCCAGTCTGCATCCCTTGGCTGAGGAATTCATTCATTCCCATATCCTTTGGTTGCATAACTAGATCTCACCTGACTGCTCGGTGTCAAGGCAGGACAGTGAGAGATCTTCAGTCCTTGATGAGTTCATGGGATCCTCAGTATGAGATTGTACTTGAATGTCCTGACTTGGTGCATGGTCAGTCCCATCTAAGACTGCCATGATCTAGGACATAGAATCCAGAGAATCAGAGCAGAATGGGTCTATTCTGTAAGTTTTGAGTATTATGTGTGAGCTTTGAGCTCGGATGTGCTCACCTGCTTCCCTTTCTTGGGTGGGTTTATGCTAGAAAAAGCTTAAAACTAGGGCCTGGGCCCATCTGTTGTTTTATGCTCAAAGCTAGCACTCTACCATTTGAGCCACAGCTCCACTTGCAAGGTTTTTGGGTGTTTAATTGGAGATAAGAGTTCTCAACGATTTTGCTGCCAAGGGTGGCATCCAACTGCAGTCTTTAGATCTGTCTCCTGAGGGGATAGGGTGACAGGCATAGAAAAGCATCTTTGGGGGGCTGGGAAGATGGCTCAGTGGTAAAGCGCTTGACTTCCATGAATGAGGCCCTGGGTTCGATTCCCCAGCACCACATAAGAAAAAAAGCCAGAAGTGGCGCTATACCTCAAGTAGTAGAGCACTAGCCTTGAGCTGAAGAGCTGAGGGACAGTGTTGAGGCCCAAAGTTAAGGCACCACTACCAGACCCCCCCCCAAAAAAAGAAAAGCATCTTTGGCCGGGTGCCAGTGGCTCATGGCTGTCACCTCATCCTAAGTACTCAGGAGCTGAGATCTTAGGATCAAGTTTCATAGCCAGCTTGGGCAGGAAAGACCCTCAGACTCTTCTCTCCAATAAAGCACCAGAAAACTGGACATGGTGCTGAGGCTCAAGTAGTAGAGTGTTGGAATTGAGCTGAAGAGCTCAGGGATAGCACCCAGGCCCTGAGTTCAAGCCCCACAACCAACAAAATGAAAGAAAGTAAAACATCATTGCCTGCAAAGGATGGTGGTGGTGTATTTGTGTGTATGTGTGTGTGAGCGGGAGTTGGTACACATTTAGTGCCCCACTCAGTCATCATTTTAGATGGATTGTTCCATACTCTTAGTTCATGGCAGCTGATTCTTGACCACAGGTGAAGCTCTGGGTTGGATGTGGACCACCGGACCTCAGTCTCCTCATGGGACAGTTGTGAGGAAATAAGGGACTAATACAGAGGGATCTCTGGAGCAGGGCCAGGCACAGAGGGAGCAGGTGTCAGATACAGTTCTCAACAATTCTGTGAGCATATAACAGGAAGTTACCAGAAAGGGCTCAGATGGTGTCTGTTATTAATCATGAAACAGGCGTGGGATTATGAAACTAAGCTTGGCTTTCTTTCATCATTGCCCTGTCCCATGAGGAAGGGATCCTTCACTCTATTCATTTTTCCAGCTGGGGAAAATGAGTGATGGAGAAGCCAGGTGACCTACTCATGACCCCCATCTGTCAGGAAGCTCGGCCTGATTTCTATGCCATGCTACCTAGAACAGTGGGTGTTATTCAGTCCACTTCTTGGGGATGGAAGTAGACTTCTTGTCATTTGTGGGGCTTGAATTCTGGTCCTGGATGCTGTCCCTGAGCACCTCAAATCAAGGTTAGGGCTCTACCACATGAGCAACAGCATCTCCTCCCGTTTTCTGTTGGTTCTTTGAGTATAAGTCTCACAGACATTCCTCCCGAGCCAGCTACGAACCACGATCTTCACATCTCAGCCTCCTGTGTAGTTAGGATTATAGGTCTGAGCCACCCGCACCTGGTTTAAGTGTAATTCTGGTCCTCTCTCTCTTTCTCTCTCTCTCTCTCCCTCTCTCCCGCTCTCTTTCTCACTCTCAGGAATTGGTTGAATGAGTGCTGGAGGATGTGGCCCAGCATCCCCATGTGGCTGGAACCCAAGGTGGCCCTCTCATTCTGGAGGTGGGCTGTGGGTCAGGAGCTGTTTTGCTCAGCCTGTTGAACCAGCTTTCTGAAGTAAGCCCCTCTGTGCCCTGGCTAGACCGTGACGGTTATTCATTGTCCATCCCATGAGTCTTGCCCCACATCTCTCTGCTACACTCTTGAATGAAAGCGGATGAGAAGCTGTCCCCTTGTCCCCCTGCCCATCACAATCCCGGGCTTCTGACCTATACGCCCACCTATCTGACAAGACCCTGGATATAAGACAATAAAAACACTCCTGTATACTACCCTTTGCTGGGGAGTGTTATTTTGGTTAGGGGGGAGGGGTTCAGCGGAAAGACCCCAGACCTGAAACATCCCAGGGGACATTTGTTCTTATGACAGAGCCAAGTCATTGCTGTGGACTAGGAGGAAGCCTCCATCAGACTGACCCAGAACAATGCTCAAAGATAGGTAGGTTGTTGAAGTATCAAACCCACTCATGTCTGCTTCCTACTCCCAACAAGGAGATGTAGTGTGAGTGGCCTGGCCCTGGGCCTAAGGGATTATAAATGGATGGTGGCAGTCAGGAGCTCATGGCTCCCACCCATCATCCTGGCTCTTTGGGAGGCTGAGGTCTGATGGTCGTGAATCAGAGCAGCCCGGGAAGGAAAGTCCATGAGATTCTTATCTCCCATAAACCACCTCCCTCCTCAAAACCACAGACAAAAAAGCCAGATGTGGTGCTGTGGCTCAACTGGTAGAGCTCAGCTTTGAACAAAAAAGCTCAGGGATAACACCCAGGCCCTGAATCCAAGCCCTAGGACCAACACAATCATGAAATAAATGAATAGTGTACATCTTTTATCTGACTACCAAGAAAGATGTATTCAGTTTTCTCACTGGTACATGTAGACAAAGGTAAGGAGCTCCCTTTGATGGTCCCCCAACCCTCTCCTTCTCTCCTTTATCTGTCCAGGCTTAGGTTGCAGGACAGAATTCAGATCATCCCCCTGGATGTGACCTTAGGTACCCTCCCTCATCCACCTCCCTTGGGGTCAGGATCCTGGATGCACTCCCTGCTGGGAGGATGAGGTACCACAGAGATGAGGGTAGGTATGCCCAACACTCACACACATACACACACACAAACACACAAACACCCCTAAGCCAACTCAGACTAGCCTTTTCCAAAGACACTTTATCTCCTTGGATTAACTGACCTAGGAGAGGAATTTGATCCCCTGTAACTGATTATTTTAACTGGGGCTTGTTAGTTGACAGGAGATAAACAGGAGCAAACAAAAACCAAAAAGCCTTTGGTGTCTGTCACCTGGGATTCAGGCTCATGCCTGTCATCCTGGGTACTCCAGAGGCTGAAAACTGAGTATCACAGTTTGAAGCCAGCCATAACCTGGAAAGCCTGTGAGACTCTACACTCCATGGAACCACCAAAAAGCTAGAAGTGGAGCTGTGGCTCAAGTGGTAGAGCACCAGCCTTGAGCAATAAAACTCAGAGAGACAGCTCCCAGATCCTCAGTTCAAGCCCACACAAACAAATGGCCGTGTCTTGTTGGCCACAGATTGTTCAGGCCTTGAGGCCCCTCTCACAGAGTGTGATACAACATCTGTCCCTGGGTAGTGTATCAGGGCCTTCAGAAATCTGGTGGTGGAATCCAGGGCTTCCCCTTCGTGAATTCTCAACCCACATTGGCTGGAAGGCAGAGCCTGACAAGGCTGGCAGCCTGAACAGCTGAGAGGCTCCAGCTTTTCCAAGGTGATCAGAAAGGGCTTCTTGGAGACAACACTTGAAAAGGGGGTCTTGCTTAATTAGGAGGATCTGAAGGAAGCACAGAGAACAAAGGTGCTGCAGATGATGGGCAACATAGAGCGTGTTCATTTCCAGCCAGGGCTGCTGGTGAGAGACTTGGTATAGATGTGCAAGACTGTCCCAAGACAGGCCTGAGGGGTCACAGAAGAACAGCTATCCAGGGCTGGGATTTAGTTTTAGAGGTTGAGGGCTTGCCTAGCACACAGGAAAGCTTGGGTTCCATTCCTAGGTCCTGCATACACAGAAAAAGCTGGAAGTGGCACCGTGGCTCAGGTGAAAGAGCACTCCCCTGCAGACACCGAAAGTCAGGGACAGTCCCGGGCCATGAGGTCCGGCCCCACGTCTGTCACCATAAAACAGTTCTCCCAGAGACCTTTGTGACAAGTGGAGGGCTATGCCCTGAAGCTCTTAGTAGATCCATCCGTGCTTTGTGTCTCCTCTGACAGAGGGGAGCTGGACAGTCCTTCTGCCCTGGGCACCCCTGGGCCCGGTTATCAGCAACCTCCCAACGTCTTCCACTGGGACATGGAGCAGCTGACCCAGAAGTCCTCAGGTATCGGTTGGGTGGGGCAGGGGGACATAGGGCAGGCCCCAGAACTCCTTGTGGGTCTGATCTGTCCTGGAAGACCAGACAATCTGGAGGAGGCAGATGGGAACTTAGAGGGGGTTAGTGAGGTTGAGGGAGCCCTTTAAATGCCATTGCCCCACCCAGATTCTAGCCTCCCTTTGCTGTCCCTGAAGGAGGTAGAGGGGTGTCTAGGTGCTAGTGTCTAGAGGAGGACTAGTTGGAAATTCTGAAGGACTAGACACCATAAGCCATGAGCCGGTGACTCACGCCTGTCATGCCACAGCTCTCATCCTGACCACTTGGGAGGCTGAGATCCAGAGGATTTCATTTCCGAGCCCAGGCAGGAAAGTCCCTCCAGATCCTCATCTCCAATCTCCAACTGGAAGTGGCACTGTGGCTCAAGTGGTAGAGCACTGGCCTTGAGGAAAATTAGACATCAGGGACAGTACCCGAGCTCTGAGTTCAAGACCCTCAACCAAACAAAAACAAAAACAAAAAACAAGAAAGAAAGAAAGACACGCTTTTCTTGCTTGCAAGAGATGGTGAAATAGTACAGTTGTTGTGGTTGTGAGACCAGATGCTGGCCTCACAGTACAGACATTTCTAATAACTCACCAGGTTTACCCCAGTGTGAAGCCATAGCAGGGTGGGTGGTGCCTTACCAAGTACTCCAGAGGTCGTTGCTTGTGGCAGGCAGGGAGTGGGTGAATGGGAGCAGGGGTGGGATGGTAGTGTCAATTATATGCTCTCCATCCATGGAAGAATGGTTTTGGATGCTGGTGACCAAGTCTGAAGTGTAGGGTTACATTTTGTTTGTGTCTTGATGAGTTGGGTTTTCCCTTGGTATAAGAAGGTGGCTGCAGAGGAGGCTACAATGCTTGATAAGAAATGTACTCCTTATTTTGCCCATGTAATTGTAACCCCTCTGTACAGTATTTTCACAATAAAGAAAGAAAGAAAGAAAAGCGCGGAAGAAAATAAAAAAGAAGTTGGGTGTACCCGGGCACTGCCAGTGGCTCACAACTCTCATCCTAGCTACTCAGGAGGCTAAGATCTGAGGATCATGGTTCAAAGTCAGCTTGGGCAGGAAAGTCTGTGAGACTTCATCACAAATGAAACACCAGAAAATTGGATGTGGTGCTGTGGCTCCAGTAGTAGAGCTCACACGTTCATCTGAAGAGCCGAGGCCCTGCTGGCAGGCCCAAAATTCAAACCCCATAACCTACAACCAAACAAAAGGTAGCTGAATTTTCTGCATAACAGTGTGTACAGTAGAAATGCCATGATGTGTTGTGAACCATTCTAGACATGTGAGAGGCTCTGAGTTTTGTCTACAGTTGGTCTGATGATGGTAGTGCCATCATCTGTGGGGTGGAATATTCAGGGTGCTCAGGGACTGCTAAGGCTTTGGGCTACCAGTGTGTGTGTCTTTGTGTTTGTGTGTCTTTTGTCTGTGTGTGTCTGTGTCTGTGTGTTTGGATGTAGAAGACCTGGGCCTTGAACTCAGGGTCTAGGTGAAGTTCCTATGCTTCTGTGCTAAAGCTACTGCTCTAACATTTGAGCTGCAGCTCCATTTCTGGCTATTTGGTGGTTCATTGGAGATAAGAGCCTCACAGACATTTCTGTGCTGACTGGCTCCTGAGTAACTAGGATGACAGGTGTGAGACACCAGTACCAGTGTGTATATGTGTGTGTGTGTGTGTGTGTGTGTGTGTGTGTGTATTTCCCTCATCTTTCTCTGTCCCCTACCTGGGTGCCTGTCTTTCTGGCCTTGGATGGTGCCCCTCCTGCACCCAGACTTTGCCTTTAGCCTCCTATCAGGGTCTACAATGAGTAGACCTAAATTGACAGAGACCTGAGTTCAAGCTTTTCTTTGGGGCCCAAGTCCAGCTGTCCAAATCTTTGGCCGTCTCCAGGGGATTCTGTGTCAGCCGGGCCAGCTGCAATAAAGTCTTGCCTGTCTCTAGGTGGGGAACTCAGACATAGGATGTCCTGCCCTTTTCCTCAGCTAGACCTCTGGCTGCATGTCCCTCTCAGCAGGCTGGCAGTGGAGTGGGGTAAGAGGGTTTCCAGTGGCTCTGGCCAACTCCAGCTTGATAGTGGACTGAAGGCCACCCAAGCAAGGAGGATTCCGGGCTACATTGTAGGTGAGGCCAAGGTGGCTTGGAAGTATCTGTTAGTGTCTAGGAAATGTTCACATACTTTATCACAGGCAAGTCTATCTTCCAGCCCCAGCTGGGCCTCTCCAATCCTTTTAGAGAATTATGGATGCCCAGAATACAGAGGCACAGATTTTAGATTCCAGGGCCAGGGAATTGAGGGAGGAGAGACTGGTATGGCCAATACCTCAATGTTCTGGGGCATTAGCCTTGATCTGGGTATGCCCTCATTTTGCACATCACTTCTTAACCCAGAGCTGGCCAGAAACAGGCCACTTGTGGTGCCACTGTGGAAGTGGCAGGAGTGGAAGTGAGATCTAGTATGATCAAAATCTGGATTTACGGCCTGGGGGGGGGTTAAAAGATGTCTTGTAAAAAACAACTCTTAGAGCTGGAACTCAGGGCCTAGGCACCGAGCTTCCTTTGCTCAAATCTAACACTCTACCACTTGAACCACAGCTCACATTTCATCTTTTTTAGTAGTTTAATGGAGGTAAGAGTCTCACGAACTTTCCTGCCTGGGCTGGCTTCAAGCTGCCATCTTAAGAGCTCAGCCTCTTGAGTAGCTAGGATTGCTGGCATGAGCCACTGGCACCTGCTAAGGATGTTAGTGTGTGTGTGTGTGTGTGTGTGTGTGTGTGTGTGTGTGTGTGTGTGTGTGTCTGTCTGTCTGTCTGTGTGTCTGTCTGTGTGTGTGTGTGTGTGTGTGTGTGTGTGTGTGTGTGTGTGTGTGTGTGTGTGTGTGTGTTTACCAGGGCTTGAACTCAGAGCCTAGGTGGTATCCTTTAGCTTGTTTGCACAGGTTGGTGCTCTACCACTTTTATTCCAGTAGCTCTGCTTCCCAGCTTTTTGGTGATTCATTGGAGATAAGAGTATGCCCAGGCTAGCTTTGAATTTGATTGATCCTCATGTGTCAGCCTTGAGTAGCTAGGATTATAGGCATGATCCACTGGCATCCAGCTGCAAGGATGTCTCTTCATACTGTCCTCTGTTCTAACAGCTGTCTACTTGCCCTGGCCTAGATCTCTGATCTCCACATCAGCTCCCAGCAGCCCTTGACTGTGTGGAGAACATAAAGCTCAAACCTGTCAAGCATCCTATTTCTATGTCCTCAGGGGAGGGTAAGTTTCCTTTGAAGCCTGGAGAAGTAGGGGTAGAGGGAGGAAGGTTAGCTGTGGGTGGGAGCTAGGCTGGGAGAGAGGTACACTGTCTTAGCCAAGAAGGAAAGTGTGGCCAGATGTTAATAGCTTATGCTCTCCTATTCTGAGCTCCTGAGGAGGCTGAGATCTAAGGATTGGCATTCAGAGGCAGCCCAGCTCATTTTTCTTTCTTTCTTTCTTTTCTTTTCTTTTTTTTTTTAGTATCTGTAGGATCTATTTCTGTGTGTGTGTGAAAATACTGTACAGAGGAGTTACAATTACATAGGCAAGATAATGAGTACATTCTTATCACCAGCTCATTTTTTTAAAGTGTGTGAGACTCTCCTTTCCCAATAACCTCCTGAAAGCTAGAAGAAAAGGTGTGGATCAAGTGGTAGATTTGCTAGCCTTGAATGAAAAAAGTGAGGGACAGAACCCGGATCCTGAGTTCAAGCCCTAGTAACAAGATGTGCCCATGCACACACACATGCACACACACACACACACACACACACACACACACACACACACACACACACACACTCACACAGGAAGGTGGTAATGATGAGTTGAGCTAAAACTGAGGGCAGCCCAGAGGCACAGTCATAGTAAACTCTTGACATGTCAGTTATTTCTCCCCAACTCTTTCTTGGGCTGAGGGGTCTGGGCCATAGCAGTAAGTTCCATGGAACTTGCACATCCATCCATACCTAGGGTACAGGACCAAGGGAAGAACACGATGGATGCTCATTTATACTCAGTGCATGATTGCAGACCTTCATCTGCTGCTGAACATTGGTGAGGAAAGCAATGCTTTGAGCCCTGGGACTCCTGGGGATAGCCACTGCTACAAGCAGCAGCCAGCCAGCTGTGGATTCCTGAGCCTACAAGTCTTTCATGAGCCCAACTCAACACCCACCCAAGGTGTGACTGACAAATTTGCCCCCGTGCCATCTTGCAGCTCTTGCCCTTCCTGGCCCAGAAACCTGGCCTGAAATATTGATTCACTGCTCAGATCCACACTGCACCCATGACAGATGCCATTCTGATGACCTGGCCAATGACATCCGTGCCCTAAGGCTAGATCCTTCTCTGCTACTTTGGCTCGGTCTGTAGGCAAAAGGCTCCCAAAGAGGATGCTTTCTAGACTTGTAGGACACCTAGATATTGGGAGACACTTAGGGGCCCACTGGAAATTACTCTGCCTAAAGCCACAGAGTGAGGTTCAAGCAGGCCAGGTGTTGGTCATGTGCGGCGAATGCCTTCTCGACCAGCGAGGAAGAACGACTACCACACCAGGAGTCTTCTCAGATCACGCTTTATTGGAGAGACCTGTTATTGTAGGAGAGCTTGAGCGCGAGAGAGCGTGCACCCAAAACATGGCCGCTTATATAGGGAATAGGAACACGGGTCATTCTATCATTGGTCGTCTGCCTTTAACCGTCACCAGGTGCCACGGGATTGGCTGGGGACTCTACGTGGCTCACGCATGCGCAAAGCCCAGGACCCACCGTCCCGCCAAGCACTGTCTAATATGGACCTCAAAGCTGCAAGGGAGTGGGCGGAGTCTAATTGCGTTCGCCCCGGCTCCCTGCAGTCATGGAGCTTGAACTCTGGGCCTGGGCACTGTCCCTTCAGCTCTTCAGCTTACCAATTGAGCCACAGTAACACTTCCAGTTTTCCTGTGGTTCATTGGAGATCAGAGTCGCCCGGATTTTCCTGCAGGGGCTGGCTTTGAACCATGATCCTCAGATCTCAGCCTCCTGAGGAGCTAGGAGGATAGGCATGAACCACCAGTACCCACTTATTTGGACTTTCACCCCAGTGGACTAAGAACTCCTGAAAACTTTTCTTTTTTTGTTTTTATTTGCAAGTACTGGGGCTTGAACTTAGATTCTGGGCTCCAGTCTCTTTAATTTTTGCCTCAAGGCTGGCACTCTACCACTTGAGCCACAGCTCCATTTCTGGCTTTTGGTAGTTCATCAGCAAGAAGAGTCTCACTAACTTTCCTCCCCTGAGCTGGCTTTGACCCACGACTTCTGATCTCAGTTTTTGAGTAGCTAGGATTTGCAGGGGTTGAGCCACAAGTGGCATTGGGCTAGAAGCTTTTCTTAAGCAAGTGTTCTTCCCTGCATTTGCCCTGACTCCTCCATGCAAAGGAGGCCTGTAGGTCAGGAGCTGTGAAAAATAGACTTCCAACCACAGGAAATGGCTGGGGTCCATGGTGAAAAGCCAAGCTAATCTTCCCTCTAGGCCCCAATCTGGGACCTCCACCATCTGCCCTCCCTGTGACTCAAGTACAAACCTTGGGCCTGCCTTGAATGTCCTGCTGGACTTGTCTGAAGCCACAGAACCTTCTTTCCACCCACACCACCTATTCTACACTACACCTCTGGAAACTTTGTGCATGTTGTACCTTCTGCCCGAGGCTCTCTATCTTGTTCCACATCTTAGAACTCCTGTGGAATTTTGGCACTGGTTATATCACTTCCAGGAGCAAGTCTTTCCTTCCCTTCTCCCTCTTTTTTTTTTTTTAATATTGAGTTGCTAAAGATGGAACTTATGCAGGCTGACTGGCAAATGCTCTAGCTTGGTGTGTGTGTGTGTGTGTGTGTGTGTGTGTGTGTGTGTGTGTGTGTGTGTGTGTGTTTGCCAGTCCTGAGATTTGAATTCATGGCCTGGATGCTATCCCTGAGGTTTTGTGCTCAAGGCTAGCACTCTATTCCTTGAATCACAGCTCTACTTCTGACTTTTTGGGTGTTTGATTGGAGAAAAGTGTCTCAGATAGACTTTCCTGCTTGCAATTGTGATCCTCAGATCTCAGCCTCCTGAATAGCTAAGATTACAAGGGTGAGCCACCAGCAACTGTCCTCTACCCTACATCTTACCTCTAACCTTGGCCCTCCTATGAGTACCAGAAGAATATGTCTCACCAGGCTCAGTTTTTTCAAGTCTTGGGGTTTGAATTCAGAGTCTGGGCATGTTCCTGAGTTTCTTTTGGTCAAGGCTAGCACTCTTTATCACTTAAGCCACAGTGCCACTTTTGGCTTTTTCTATTTCTGTGATACTGAGGAATCGAACCCAGGGCTTCGTGTGTGCTAGGTAAGCACTCTACCACTAAGCCACATTCGCAGCCCACGACTCACTTCTGACAGGAACTATGAGGGTGGGATTTATTGGCTTACCCCTTTTGGAGCAGAAATCGCTGGCTATTTCATATTGTTGCCAGGATTTGGGACCAGCCTGTTACTCAGCAATGAGGAATGGTAAATGAGGGATAGCCATCAGGCCTAGAGGAGTAGGTTCACATATCCTACAGAGGGATAGAGAATATGGAGCCAGAACCTTTGACAACTCCTACAGCCTAGGAACTGTGGTCTCCCTGGAGACAGTGGCTGGCTGCTAGGTGTACCAATGGGACATCTCAGTCAGAACATAAGGCACCTGTTGCACAGCCCAGGCAAAGCCCACGGGGCTTCAGTTATTAAATGGCAGAGAAGGATGCTTTGTTCA
The DNA here is from genome assembly GCF_024711535.1 of Dipodomys merriami. NCBI lineage: Eukaryota > Metazoa > Chordata > Mammalia > Rodentia > Heteromyidae > Dipodomys > Dipodomys merriami. The sequence continues at coordinate 121,949 of NW_027202686.1, forward strand.
AGCTGCTGGCTCAGATTGAAGACTCTCTGAGGACTTGCCCAAGTTGGGGGGATGGACATGGGAAACCTACTGAATGCCCATCATCCATACATCATCCATCCATTCACAGAGACATGGAGTTATCGCACCTTTTTTTGCGGGGGGTGAGGCAGGTCCAGGGTTGTACTATGAGCCTAGGCCCTGTCCCTGAGCTCCTTTTGTTCAAGGATAGCACCCTGCCCTTGAGCCACAGCCCCACTCATGGTTTTTTTTTCCTCTGTGATCTCTTACAAAGAAGAATGTTGTGGACTTTTCTGCCCATGATGAATTCAAATTGGCATTCTCTACATCTCAGCCTCAAGAGGAGTTAGGATTATAGGCAGGAACCACTGACACCTGGTTTCTTTTCTTCTTGTTGTTCTTTTCTTCCATCGTGACAATCTGAAATCTTCACGGTGTCATTCCAATGGTTTGCATTCAAAGTAATCTACCCAGGCAAGGAATTCGAAAGCTATGACTATCACCCACAAATGGAGGGAGATCTTGATGAACTCATTCCTGTTCATGTGAATACCAACGGAATGTTATAAAAGTAATAATTAAATTTGCAGTTAATTCATGATTCTATTTTAGAATGCCACACAAAAATTATTGGATTTATATCTTCCATTCTAGCACAATGGTATGATTAAGGATATTGACTAATTTTTAATTAATGCTTTTATAAGTATTCAAACATGATACTTCATTAAATGCAGTTATAATTTAGTAACTAATAATTGGTAATAACATATATAATTTAATAATATCCCCACATTCCCTCTTTGTATGTGTGTGTATATATATACATATATAGAGAGGTATATATGTGTATATATATATAATATCAATCTACACATGTATCTATTAGGCACTACTGTGGCTTGATCACAGGTCTTCAGAATTTCCTGGATGCTCAGTTTGCCGGAGGATGGTGTGCTAAGACTGTACCCCATTTATAGATAGGGTATTTTAGGCTGAGTTGAAATCCCAGCATGGCCAAAAATTTATTTGTGGAGTAAGAAGCCAATTTGACACATTTTTTATCCTTCTCTGTGAAAGTTCTTGGTCTCAATATGATGTATAATTCCATATGCAAATATGTCGTATGTGATATGATGTAATAAAGGAAATGTTATATGTGTAATAATACTAAATAAATAAGGGTAATAAATTTTATATGCAATAGAACCCATATATGTAAATAGATCTCATATATATGAATATTATTTTTTCCAGTGATGGGGCTTCAATTCAGGCCCTGGGAACTGGTCTGAATTTCTTTTTTCTTTTTTCTTTCTTATTTTTATTTTGCCAGTCAAGGTGCCTGAACTCTAGGAGTGGACACTGTCCCTCAGCTCTTCAGTTCAAGGAAAGCACTCTACCACTTGACCTACAGTGCGACTTCCAGCTTTTTCTGCTTATGTGGTGCTGAGGAATTGAACACAGGGCCTCATGAATGCAAGGCAAGCAATCTACCACTGAGCCACCTTCCCAGCCCCATGAAATTCTTGTGTTTAAGGGTGGTTAGCTTTCCCCTTCACACACAGTGTCACAGAGTTACCCAGACCCTCACTTCAAATCCCAGGCCAGGCCTGCTAGAAAAATGGTGCAATTTCCTAGCCAGGGTCGTATTGTTATTATTACTTTTTTTTGGCCTAGCACAGGGCTTGAATTCAGGTCTTCCCATCTCTGCCACAGCTGATCATTGGATCCTACTACCCTACTTCAAATTTCGGGGCTGGCAAAAAAATAAAAAAATAAAAAGGAGAAGGATAAAATTGAGAAGTTCAAGAAGGTGGTTTTACTTTTTTTTCCTTTTGTATTGTGACCACCTGGTTCTAAATGACAAGCCCCAGAATGTGTACATGACATTGCATTGCTAATGTTAGGCGGGCTATTAGGGAAGCCATAGCTGAAACAAGCAACTTAGGCCTGGAGGTCGAATCTTGGAACTGCCACTAATGAATGATGGGAGGCTCTAAGAAATGCATTCTGCTATACATCCGTACAAATGGAATGTTATAAAAGTAAAATTTAAATTAGTAGTTAGTGTATGATTATATTATAAAAGTATACATAACAATTATTCTACATTGATTAATTTTCAATTAATACTTTATTATGTATACAATCATGATACTTAAAAAAGGAAGGAATAATTTAATTGCCAATAATTGGTAGTAATATCATATATGCAGTTTCAATATATAGAGACATCTCTTTTGTTTTATACATACACATCTATCTATCTATCTATCTATCTATCTATCTATCTATCTATCTATCTATCTATCTATCTATCTATCTATCTCTACCAATCTACACATTTATCTGTTTATACACTTGTCACTCCTGGGGCACAGTGTTAGAGTGATCACTGAGTATGTGCAAAGTCCTGGGTTCCATTCCTCACTACCACTTGCACAGAAAGATCCAGAAATCATGCTGTTGCTCAAGCAGTCGAGTACTAGCTTTGAGCAGAAAATTTAGGGACCGTGTCTAGACACTTACTCAAGATGCAGAACTGGCACCAAAACAAAATGATAGAATATACTGACTGCAAAGATATAAGGATAGGACTGCAAATACATCATCGTAGAGCAAGCTAGGAGTCTGGTGCTGAGAGCTGCCATCTAACATGACTTAGCAAGAGGTAAACTGCTGCAACCCAGCTACACAGAACCAGATACTTGTGGCTCTCTCAGCCCTGTCATCCAAGATACTGGGGGGCTGAGATCAGACACTGGTGGTTTTAAAATCCAGCCCTGACAGGAAGTCTGAAAAACTCTGAGCTGTGGCTCAAAGTGGTAGAGCTCTAGCCTTGAGCAAAATATCTTAGGATAGTACCCCCAAACTTTCAGTGGAATCCCCGTGGCTGACTGCCCACCTCCCCCCAAAAAACCCAACCCTCTAAATCATTAGATGTGAACTTTGTGTAGTTTGGTGACACTGATGAAAGCACCCTAATTCTAATGATAACATGTGGGATACAGCTATGTCATGAGTCTTATATGAGGAATGGTGTACTGAGTGCATTCTTGTATCTGGTCCTTGTAAAAGCTCCACAGATTATTGTGCAGATGAGAATCTTGAGTTTCAGATATGTCCCCATGTCAGTGCCAAAATGATGTATGTACTGAACTCTAGTGAGTTTTCTCCTGCAGACAATTGTTTTGGTTTATTTTTCTCAGTCATAAACCTTGAACTCAGGGCCTAGCCACTGTCCCTTCCCTGTTGGGCTCATGGCTAGCACCCTACCAAGGGGACCCAAGGACACCCATACAAATGTGTTACAGTCTAGGCATCTGTGGCTGATATCTGTCATCTTGCCTACTTTGACATATTTTTTTCCTTCTCTGTAAAAATCCTGGGTCTCAGTATGAAGTATAATCCATATGCAAATATATCCATGTGATAAGATGCAATAAATTAAATAAATGTTATATATGTAATAATACTAAATACAAAATAAATAATGAATAAATAAGGGTAATAAATGTCATATGGAGTAAGCCCATGTATGTAAAAAATCACATATATGAATATTAATTTTTCTAGTGCTGGTGCTTAAATTCAGGCCTGGAAACTGGTCTGAAATTCTTGTCTTCAACAACAGTGAGCTTCCCCTCCCCCACAGTGTCTCAGAGTTTCCCAGACTCTGAGTTCAAATGCCAGGCCTGCCAGAAAAATGGAGCAAATTACAAGTCACGGCCTTAATTTATTTTGTCCAGGCCCTATGCTTGAACTCAGCTTGTGGCAATTCTGCCTCAGGTTTGATCACCCTAGGCTGAGGTGCAGCCAATGGACCCACAGACCATTCTGAGATCCTAGGACCCGAGTTCAAATCTCGGGACTGATAAAAAAAAAGGAGAAGGGTAGGGAAGGTGGCTCAGTAGTAGAGTGCTTGCCTTACATGCATAAGGCCCTGGGCTCGATTCCTCAGCACCACATAAGGAGAAAAAAAGCTGGAAGTGGTGCTATGACTCAAGTGGTAGAACCCTAGTCTTGAGCTGAATAGTTAAGGAAGTGTCCAGACCCAGATTTCTGGCCCCAAAACCAACAAAAAAGAAAAAAAAAAGGGAGATGTGGGGGAAAAAAGAATAAGGCTAAAACTGGGAAGTTCCAGAAGGCAGTTTTACTTTGTTTTTTCCTTTGCATTATGACCATCCTGGGTCTAAATGAAAGGGCCGGGAAAGAGTATGTGACCTTACACTGCTGAAGTTTGGTGGCTTTCAGGCAAGCCATAGCCAAAACCAGCAACTTAGGCCCAGGGTTCAAATCCCGTGACCGCCACCTACAAATGGTGGGAGATCCTAAGAAACGCATTCTGACATACATCCATATGAATGGAATGTTGTAAAAGTAACAATTATATTAGTAGTTACCATATGATTATATTTTAAAATTAGAAACAATAATCATAGTACCTTGACTAATTTTCAATTAATACTTTATTATATTTTCATCAATGAGAAATGAAGGAATAATTTAGTTATGGATAATTGGTAGTAATATAGTATATGTAATTTAGTAATATAAAGATATCTTTCTTATTTTATACATACATATATATATATATATGTGTATATATATAAGCTATCTATATATCTATTTCTACACTTGTCACTCCTGGGGCTCAGTGGTAGAGTGCTTGCCTAGTATGTATGAAGCTCTGGGTTCTTTTCCACACTATCACATGCACAGAAAAGCCGGAAGTGGTGCTGTCACTCCAGCACCAAAGAAAAGTTAGAATGTTCTACTGTAACTATACAAGGCCAGGACTTTAAATACTTCATGACAGAGCAAGCTGGGAATCTGAACATGACCGCTGCCATCTATCCTGACAGCCAGATGTTAACAGCTGCAAACCAACACCATTGAACTAGATGCTGCTGGCTCACCCGTAGCTGCTCAGGGGATGAGATCTGACACTGGTGGGTTGAAAACTCAGCCCTGGCAGGAAGTCTGTGAGACTCTGAGCTGTGCCTGAAGGTGGTAGAGTTCTAGCCTTGAGGAAAAGATCTTAGGACAGTACCCACAACCGATGAGTGCAACCCCTGAGTCTGATGACCCTTCCTCCCCCCACCCCCCGACTAACCATCCATCCAAACAATTAGATGTGAACTTATGTGGTTCGTGACATGTTTCTGAAGGAATGGTGATACTGATGAAAGCATCCTAATTCTAATGACAGCTTGTGGGATACAGCTATATGAAGAGTTCTTCCTGGGGTGCTGGGTGCTGAGTCCTTCCTGGGGTGCTAGGTCCTTCACGGGGTGCTGTGTGCTGAGTCCTTCACGGGGTGTATTCTTTCATCTGATCCTTATCAGAGCTCCACAAGTAAGATGATTGTGCAGATGAGAAACTTGAGGCACAGATATTTCCCAAGACAGGGTCAAATTTATCTATGTACTGAACTCTATTGAGTTGTCTCCTGCAGACAATTGTTTTGGATTAGTTTTCTCCATCATGAACCTTGAACTCGGAGCCTAGACTCTGATTTTCCTCTTATGCTCAAGGCTAGCACTCTACCACGCGGAGCCAAGGACCCCCTCACAGCAAAGTGTCACGGGTTAGGTGTCTTTAGCTGAGGTCTATCATCCTGCCTGCTCAGGAAGCTGAGGATCTGTGTTCAAAACTATCCCACACACAAAAGGTCCAATGACACTATCATCTCCTATTTACCACTTAGAAACTTGAAATGGAAGCTGGGTGCCGATGACTCATGCCTGTTATCCTAGCTACTTACTCAGTAGGCTGAGAGCTCAGGATCACAGTCAAAAGCCAGCCTGAGAAGGAGAATACTTGAGATGGTTATCTCCAATGAACCACCAGAAAACCTGAATGGGCTCTGTAGCTCAAGTGGTACAGCTCTAAACTTGAGCTGAAGAGCTGAATGACAGCACCCAGGCCCAGACTTCATCTCCTCCAACTTACAAGAAAAGAAAGAAAGAAACCTGAAATACAGTGCTGAGAATGGGTTTTAGGGGTAGAGTGCTTTGCGTGTATGAAACCCTCCTTGGAATCCTCAGTGGCACATCACTAGAAAAAAGCCTGTAGTGGCTTTGTGGCTCAAGTGGTAGAGTGCTATCTTTGTACAGGAGAAACTCAGGTACAGTGCTCAGGTCCTGAGTTCAAGCTCCAGGACTGGTATATGCACACAAATTACCATCTCCCTTCCCCCCCCCCACAGATACCGGAAGTGAAACTGTGACATCAAAGGGTTAAGCACTGGGAAGTAGGTCCTGAGAGGAGACTTGATCTGGTACAGCTTCTTTCAAGGCTTTGCCTTTGTTATAGGGATTTTAGAAAAACAACTTTAAACAAGGTTAACTAGAACTTGGCTCCAACCAGCCCTGTTCCTGGAATGGAAAGAATGCCTCTAGGTCCCCCTCCCCTTAACAACCTAACCCACCTTGATTGTTGAGTTAAAGACTGACCTATAAACAGATAGGTTGTAATCTGGCTCCAACTGCCCGACAACACCTGCTTGTGGTGGTAAACCCTGACTTTCACACAGTAAACTCTGCCTATTGGCCGCCTGAGTGTGGTCTGGTATGACCATGCAATCCTTTTGTGTGGTATGATCCCATTGGTCACCTGTGCATGACCAGGCTCAACCTTATCGATTTTGACTTTAAAAATCAAAGAATGGGGGCTGCTCAGGGTAGCAGTATCAGCTCCTTAGCCTGTGCTGTGGCCCTGGCCGGTCAGTGTAGGAAACTTCTCAATAAAGTTGCTTCTTTGTAAACAACTTTGCTGAGTTGGGCTCTGTCACTCCAGACGACTAGGTGGGTTTGCCTGCCTGAGTAGGGGTCTTCCTACTACACACTGAGCTTCTGAGCTCATGGTCAGTACTCAGGCCCTGTGTTCAACCTGGAAACCTAGCCACCCAAGGCCCAACTAGGAAAGGTCAAAGGTTTCCAAACCTGATGAGCTCCACCAGCCCTACATAACAGGGAACATTGTGATTTTGCAAATGTGCTTAGATGTAGCAAGCTTCCGAAAACCTAGGGAGGCACCGTTGCCAATAATGAATCATTGAATTAGGTTCAGCTCCCTAGTTGTTGTCTGCCAGAAGGAATCTTGAATTAATTGTAGCAGTTTGTTTCAACACTGGAACACAGTCTAACAAAGACAGGATAAGTGCAGGGAAATTGGCCTGCCCCTGGAGGTGGCACAAATGAAGGCTTCCTGTCAAAACAGAGCACTGAGGAGAGAGATATCTTGGGGTACAAAGAGGCCTTTTTCTCCTGGTCTTCAGGGTCTGCCCACACTCATCATCACTAATTGGCCCAGAAAGAGTTGTTTGTTACAGAGCAGGAGTGAGGCCTTTTGTCTGCCTATTCCAACAAAGAGGCAGAATTCCTCCAGCAGCCTGGGGTTTGGAGAAACCCTCAGGCTACACTGGGAACAAGGAGGGGAGCCCTGAAATATGCACTGGCTTGAAAGCACCCTCTGTGTTATGAAATCATTCTATTCAAAGCAAATTTCCTAGCTGGGTGCCTTTCTTCATAGCGACTCTGGATGTTCACCAATAGAAATACATTCACACATACACAGACACATGGAGTTACTGGCTCTATTTTTTTTTTTTTGGTGCAGGTCCTGAGGCTTGAACTGTGAGCTTAGACATTGTCCCTGAGCTCCTTTTTCACAAGGAAACACTTTATTGTGCCTTAAACCATGATACGCCATTAAATGAAGACATAATTTAATAACTAATAATTATTAGTAATATATTACATGTAATTTAATGATATATAGACATCTCATATTCTATAAATATTTTTATATATTTAAACATACACTGGGATATACATATACATCTCTCTCTTTTTCTCTCACTCTCTATGCATATATATGTATTTGCAGCAATTTACGCATCTATCTACTTATATATTGGCCACTCCTGGAGGTTAAACTTAGGTCCTGGGAACTCACTTGCAATATAATTGTTTTAGACTGCTGCACTTACATTGATCCCTTGATGAATTGGGCATTCCAGGCTCTGAGTTCAAATCCCAGCAGTGCCAAAGACAATAGGTGGATTAAGCAGCCAATGTTGACCTGCTCTGCTGTCTGTGAAAATATTGCTTACTAGGTACAATATGTAATAACTTTTTTTTTTTTGTCGGTCGTGGGGCTTGAACTCTGAGTCTGGGCTCTGTCCTTCAGCTCTTCAGCTCAAGGCGAGCACTCTACCACTTGAGCTACAGCGCCACTTCCAGTTTTCTGGTGGTTTATTGGAGATAGGAGTCTCTCGGTGTCTCCTGCCCTGGCTGGCTTTGAACCGCAATCCTCCGATCTCAGCTTCCTGAGTAGCTAGGATTACAGGCGTGAGCCACCAGCACCTGGCTAATATGTAATACCTATGCAAATACATATATATGATGTACATTATAAATCTATATAAATATTATTTTGCCAGTCCTGGGGCTATAATTCATGCCCTGGGAAATGGTCTTGACTTTCTTTTATTCAAGGAGGGTGAGCTTCCACTTCACACACAGCAAAATAGAGTTACCCAGGCCCTGATTTCAAATCCCAGGTATGGCAGATAAAATGTCCCAAATTCCAAGCCAGAACCTTAATTTTTTTGGAGGAGGGCAGGCACAGGGCTTCAACTCAGGTCATCACAAGTCTGCCTCAACCTTGATTGCCCTAGGCTGGGGTGCAGCTTTTACACCCACAGATCATCCAGGGATCCTAGGACCCAATTTCAACTCCCAGCACTGGCCAACAAACAAACCAAAATGGAAGAGGAAAAACCAGAAAGTTTTACACAATAGTTTTACGTTTGTTTCTTTTGCACAGTGACCATCCTGGTTCTCACTGACTTGGCTTGAAAATTGTACATGACTTTGCATGGCTGAGGCTGGTGGGCGCTCAGTGAAGCCTGAGGTTAACCCAGACACCTGGGCCCTGAGTTCGATCCTAGGACTGCCATATACACATGGTTGAAGATCCTAGGAAACTGGTTCTTATCTCTAGGAACACTAATAGAATGTTTGAAATGTACTAATTGAATTACTAATTAACTAGTCTTTCTAATGTAAGATTGTAAGCATTAAATATAGGTCTTTGATTAATTTAATTAATACCTTATTAAGTCTTCTACCATGATTAATTAATGGAGGAATAATTTTTGACTGAATAATTAGTAGTAATAGAATATACAAAAGTAAGATATAGACATCACTTTTTATATAGAGTTATACACTAGAATCTACACAAATGTCTATTTGTCTCCCTCTGTATATGTTTATAGATGCATATACATATGTAAATACACACACACTGAATTTTACACATCTATGTGTTTATGTGTTGACCACTTCTAGGGCCAAATTTGCCCGACAACTTCGTTTGCATCAGACTGGTGTGCTAACATTTATCTACTCCCCATTCATGAAATGGGCTTTCTAGGCCCTGCGTTCAAATCACAGAACTGCCAAAAACTTAAGTAATCCTGGTGGAAGAAGCCAAATGTCTCATTTGTTTTCCGTATCGGTGAAAGTCCTGGGTGACAGGAATGAGGTATAGTACATTGGCAAATCTATGTCCTATGTAATAAGATGTAAAAAAGGTTATGTGTGTAATCATACTCACTAAAATACATAAGAAATAAATAAAACAAAAAATAAAATGAATAACCACACTAACTGCAATATGCAGTAAAAATGTGTATGTAAATATGAATCCTGTATTTAAAATGCATGAGAATATTATTTTTGCAAGAGCTAGGATTTGAATTCAGGCCCTGGGAACAGGCCTGACTTTCTTGTCTACGAGCAGGGTGAGCTTCTCCTTCTCGCACAGTGCTGTAGATGTACCTAGGACCTGAGTTCAAATCCCAGGACTGACAGAAAAATATGGCATGAATAACAAACCTGAAGTAGAGGGCTGGGAATGTGCCTTAGGGATAGAGTGCTTTGCAAATCTATGAAACCCTGGACTTGACTTCTCAGCAACACATCACTAGCAAAAAGCCTGAAGTGGCTCTGTGGCTCAAGTGGAAGAGGGCTATTTTTGTACAAGAGTAACTAGGTACAGTGCTCAGGTCCTGAGTTCAATCCCCAGTACTGGTGTATGTGCGCGCGCGCACACACACACACACACACACACACACACACACACACACACAGACCAGAAGTAAAGCTGTGACACAAAATGGTAAATCACTGGGCTCCTGCGCTGAGCTCATGGTCAGCACCCAGGCCCTGTGTTCAACCCCAAAACCTTGCCACACAGGGCTCAACTAGGAGAGTGCAAAGGTTTCAAAACCTAATGTGTTTCAGCAGTCCTAGATGACAGGAAGCATGGTGAGATCAGACATGTGCTTGGATTTCCAAAGGTTTCAGAAACCTAGCAGAGGCATCATAGGCCCATCATCACCCTCAATGAAACATTTCTTGAACTTAAGTGCCCTAGTTGTCTGCCAGAAGGACTCCTGAATTATATTGAGCACTGTATCTGAACACCAGAATATAGTCTCACAAAGGCAGGATAAGTGCTGGGAACTTGGCCTGCCACATGAGGTGGCACAAATGAAGGCTTCCTGTCAACAGGAGTACTGGGGAGAGAGATAGCTTGGGGTACAAAGAGGCCTTTTTGTCCTGACCTTCAGAGCCCATCCACACTCATCCTCACTAATTGGCCCAGATGGAGTTGTTTGTTACAGAGCTGTACAGGACTGAGGTCTTTTGTCTGCATGTTCAAACAATGAGAGAGCCTTCTTCCAGCAGGCCTTGGAGGCAGAGAAACCCTCAGGCTGCACTGGGAACTGTGAGGGGAGCCCAGGAACATGCACTGTCATGAAAGCAGTCTCTGTTATGAAATCATTGTATTGAAAACCAATTTTCTAGCTTGGTGCCTTTCATCATAGCTACTCTGGAGCTTCACCTATAGGAATATATTCACACATACACAAAGACATGGAAGCAGGTCCTGGGCTTGAACTATGAGCATAGGCCTTGTCCCTGAGTTACTTGTGCTCAAGGGTATTGCATTAACCTTGAGCCACAGCCCCACTTCTGGGTTTTCTGTGATGTCTTAGAAATAACAGTGTCATGGACTTTCCTATGCTGGCTAGATTCAAACTCAGATTCTCTACATCTCAGCCTCCTGAGGAGCTGGGATTACAGTCAGCAGCCACTGGCACCTGCCTTTCTTTTCTTCTTCATTTTTTAATCTGGACAATCTGACTACTTAACAGCATCATTCCAATGCTTTGAATTTATAAGTCCACTACTCAATGTTCTTTATAGGTGCTTTCTCTGAGAAGGATTTTCTCTCCTCCTCTTCTCCTCTGGTCATAGGTTTGAAGCAAAGAGTGAGAAATGAGTGTGACATGATTTTGGCAGCAAATGTCCACAGGACACGCCAGTTCAGTCACTTAGTATTGAGCTGCAGTGAATTTACTGTCTCAGGACGAGAGGTCCAAAAGCTGGAGTGATCCTCATACTGTCTGAATTGCTCCTTAGGCCTATAAAATTATCTAATACTTATGAATGTTTTGTGTCTCCCACCTGAAGTATCTAGAACATACTAGAAGCATCTTCATGTTTCCTTTTTTCTCTAGTACCTCTTTAGATTTAGACTAAGGGTTTGTGTGGAGCAGATTCTCAGCGAATCCCTGAGGAAAGCCACTTACAGTCTCCTTAGTAGATCTCTGTTCACAGCCAGCCTGAGCAGGAAAGTCTGCGAGACTCTTATTTCCAATAAATCACCAGAAAACCAGAAATGAATCAGGGGCCCAGAGGACAGAGCTCCAGCTTTGAGAAAGAAAGCCGAGCAGTAGATACAAGCCAGACCAGGCAGGAAAGCCTGGCAGGCGCTTATGTCCAATTAAGGACCAGATGTCTGGAAGTTGAGCTGTGGCAGTGGTAGAGTCTCCACCTTGAGGAAAACAGCTGAGGGACACATTTGGCCCTGAGTTTAAGCCCTGGGATGGCCACCAAAAAAATTCAAAAAGAGAAGGCCAAGTTTATGTATCAGTGCCCTACCTACTTATGTGTGTATATTACCTCTCTGAGTGTAATCAGATTGTATGCAATGCTTCTCCTTTTATGTACAGATTTATTTTTCAGATAGGCTTGTTGCACATACTGCATCATTCTCTTCTTTTCTGGCCCATGGCTTTTCTCTTCCAGAGTTCCAGGCCTGTGTCCTCATATGATACACACTTAAGTTCACAGCAGCCTTTATTTCATATTATTATGAGGCCAAGGCAGGAACAGTCACAAATCAGGCAGAGGAAGAGAAGATCAGGGTTTTTGAAATAACCTGTATTCAGAAAATTAAACTTGGGGAATGTAAAGTGGTAGCATACTTATGTAGAAACTACCATTAAGAAAAAATGAGAGGGCTGGGAATGTGGATTAGTCCTTAGCATGCAAGAAGCCCTCTGTGCCAAGCCTACTCCGGTGGAGTCTGCTTAGCATGGGAAACCTGCTTTCAGATCTGAGAATGGGGCTTCAAAGAGGCCTACCTCCTGGAAAAGGCTGGCAAGCCCCTGGGAAAGATGTGTTGCTGGTTTTTTTTTTTCTTCACTGTATAGGAGTGCCTATTAATCTTTTACTGTTCCTGCTGCTTAATGTACTTACTCATGCTCAACGTTCCCTTAGTCAAGGCTCTTTCTTAAAAGTGATGATGACTCCAACATCTGATGAGTGTCCTGAGAATATGACTAACTCACCAGAGTTAAGTGCTACCCTAAAAGCCCCTCTTGTGGAGGCTAGTAGATGAGTCATAAGTAAATATAAAAGTATTGGGGGTTTCATGACGTCACTTCGGCAGAAGGAATTGTTTGTAAGAGATTTACAAGAAGTTGTAGGCATGGCTAGAGCAGAAAGAGTGTATGGCTACTGGAGACTTCCCTATAATCCTAAAACATATACAATAGACTCATATAGATATCCTGTAGGTAAGAAAGATGTAGAGAGATATTTAGACCAAAAGCTAAATAAGATTCCTAAAAGGTTGGTAGATAAAAGGTGGCAATGGCTTATCAGAGGAAAATAGTGGGATCCTCCATTACCTAGAGGACCCCAAAGACTTCCCCCAGATCCATAGGCTTTTACAGGTGTGTATGATAAGGATGGCAACTGTTGGGAAAACTAATTAGGAGAAAGAACTTCCTGTTACTCTCTTTCATTTACTGAGACACTTGCTAGATCTAGGCCATCTTGGCGCTTACTATTAAAGAAGGAACAAAAAAGGTCTTATGAGACAGTTAAGGCCTCTATAGAAAAGAGTAAACGATTATGTGAAAGGGTTACAGAAAAGACACTATGAGCTTAAATTTGATATATGGCCAGATTTAAATAAGTATACTGAATATCATGATTTTTGGCCACAAATTGGGAACCCTCTAAGCACAATTGCTTAGAAAAGATTTAAAATGTATAAAGTACACAACTAAACAAAAGTAACTATGAAGTACTAGAGTTCATGCCTTTCTGTTCAGCACCTTGCCCATAAGCTCTGGTTAATGGTTAATTGGTGATAAACATCAAAACCCGTTGTATTTCTTAAAAATAGAGGTAAAGCCAAAAACAAGTGCCTATCCTCATAGCTCGTCATCTAAAAAACAAGATTAGGCGACCAGCTGCTGAAAACCCAAGAACGAAGCCTTGCAGCAAGGTTGTGTAACCTTTTGCCCTTTCTCATGGAGACTTTTGCTATAAAAGTTTGTTTTCCTCTGCATTAAATCGCACTCAGCATCCACAAATCTTGTGTGTGAGTTGTCTGTTTGCCATCTCCTCACCTATTCCAGTTCCTCCACTAGGTGTCCTCCGGTGTCCACAAAGAGCCAGTCCACAGCACCTCTGTAGCACATGCACAGAAAAAGCCAGAATTGGTGCTGTGGCTCCAGTAGTAGAGTGCTAGAGACAGTGCCCAGGCTTTGAGTTCAAGGCAAGTCGAAGTAACTTCTCATCACCAAGGGAAACCCAGGAAGCTCTTAAACATCTGCCCTTTCAGAAGTGGAAGTCAGAGTGTCATAGACTTTCCTGCCCTGGCTGGCTTCACCCTGTGATCATCAGACTTCGGCCTCCTGAGGTAGGGTGATGGGCCTTGGCTACTGGGGCTTGCTAGGTCAGAACTGAAATAACATTGACAATACAAGTCAACTACTTATCACAAAGGACTTGGGGAGCATATTAAGCCTTTCAACAATGGACCTTTCAGAACTCTGTAGGACACAAGGTTATAATGCTAGAGTCTGAGAGGCTGGGCATATGGATCTGCTAAACTGGACCTTGAGCTCTGACTCCAATTCTGGTGTACATCAGCGTTCATTTTCCAGAGAATGTTCTCATAATTAGCTAATAGGAAAAATACTTTGATTAACCATCACTTTTTTCCCATTGTGTGTCTCAAACTCAAGCCTGGGCACGGTCCCTGAGCCCTTCATCTCAAGACGAACACTCTACCACTTGAGCCACAGTGCCACATGGGGCCTTTTGGTGGTTCATTGGTGATAAGAGTCTAACAGGCTTTACTTGCCAGGCTGTCTTTGCACTGTGGTCTACGGATCACAGCCTCCTGAGAAGATAGGGTTCCAGGTGTGAGCCACTGGCATCTGGCCTATTGTTTTTGCCAGTGCTGGGGCTTGAACTTAGGGCCTGGGTACTGTGTCCATGCTTCTTTGTCTCAAGGCTAGTGCTCTACCACTTGGGCACTCCACAGCTTCTGGCTTTTTTTGAGTATGTGGCACTGAGGATTCAAACACTGGCATTCATGAATGCTGAGCAAGCTCTCTACCACTAAGCCACATTCCCAGTCCCACCCTTACAATTATCCCTCAACTTGCTTATCCTCAAGGAAAAGCTTCTGTGTATAAATCATCTAAAGAAATTCCTGTAGGAAGGTGTTAAAGATAAACAAGTCAAATCTCATATTTGGGAAAGACTAAATATGTGAAGACTGTGACAAATGCCTCCATTTAACTATGTATCATGTTTCAACAGTTAATAAAGTATTAATGAAAAATGAGTCAATATCCTAAATTATTGTGTATAATTGTATAATAGATGTGCAAAATGTAATAAATATTATGTGAATAATAATATTAATACAATAAACAATAATTAAATAAATAAAATATAGAAATACAAAATCAATAATTAAAAAATCATAGTTTGTATTAAACATACACATGTAATATATAACATATATTACACATGTACACAAATATTATTTTCCATTATAAGGACTTAATTCAGGCTCTGGGAACTCTACCCTGAATTTCTTTTCCTCAAGGACAGTGAGCGTCCCCTTCACCCACGATGCAAAAGAGTTACCCGGATGGTGAGATCAAATCCCAGCAGTGGCAGAAATACAAGCCCCAGTTCCAAGACAGTGACTTAATTATTTTTAATGGAAGCAGTTATTTTTATTCAGTTCCATACTGAACATTTTAAAAACAGCAGTGTATAATTTTGTATATCTATTCAGACACCCTTCCCTTACCTGCAAAGTGGTTCTCCGAGCTCTAAATTGTTTCCTTTTTTGTTGTAAAAATGTTGTATAGAGGGGTTACAGTTATATGAGCAAAGTAATGAGTACATTTACTATTGAGCATTGTTGCCTCCTCCTTTGTTTTCCCCTTGCCATCCCTTCCCTCCCACCTCCACAGCTATCCCCCAAACCCCCAGCTGAGGTCAGTGACTTAAGTTTTTGTTTTTGGCTTGGCAAAGGATTTGAACTCAAATAGTAGAAACTCTGCACCTTCCCTCACATTGCTACAGGTTTACCAAGATCCTGAATTCAAATCCCAGGCTAGGAAAGAAAACTGGCAGAAATTCCAAACCAGGGGGATTTTTTCAACTTAGTTAAATTATTTATTTATTTATTTATTTATTTATTTATTTATTTATTTATTTATTTATTTATTTATGCCAACCATGGAGCTTGAACTCAGGTCGTGGCAACTATACCTCACCTTCGATTGCCTTAGACTGAGCTGCAGCCTCTCACCCATAGTCAATCCTGGGATCCTAGGCCCAGAGGACTTGCATGAAGAAAATAATAATGGGACAGCACAGAAAGTGGTGAGCTGCAGAGGACTAGGGGTTTTACGTTATTCTTTTCTTTGCAGGGTGACCATCCTGAGTCTGAATGACATGACTGCAAAGTGGAGCTGAACTTCTATTCCTGAAGGCTGGTGGGCCATCAGGGAAGCCATAGACCAACCTGTCAACATAGGCCCTGGGTTAAAAATCTAAGTCCTGACACCTACTAATGGCAGGACATCACAAGAGATTCGTTCCTATGCATGGGAATACTGATTGAAAGAGTAGTTCGTGCATCAGTCGAGTCTAAAAGTGGATATAATAATCCTAGGATGCTGATTGATTTTAATTGATAGTTTATTAAGCATGAAAAGAATAATATTACTTCAAAGGCAGAATAATAAATAAGAGTTGGTAGGAATGTAGTAGGCGTCATTCAGTCAGATAGATGGCTCTGGCACTCTTTACCAATATGTATTAATTGTATACCACCATCTGCCAATCCATTTATCATTGTTTTGGCCAAACCTGGGGCTCCATCTCAGTGCCTGGGAACCACCTCACAGCTTCATTGGCTAGAGGTTGCCGTGTTCACCCTTACCCATTCATGAATTGGGCCTGCTAGGCCCCGAGTTCGGTTTCCCAGCACTGCCAAAAATTTAATCTTGGAGTAAGAAGCCGAGTGTGACACATGTTTTCCTTTTCTGAGAGAGTCCTGGGTGTTAGGCATGATAGCGAACACATATACAAATCTAGATGCTATGTGATAGGAAGTAAAAAATGTAATAAAAGGTATAGGTGTCAAAAGAGTCAATAAAATAAATGGTAAATAAATGAATAAAACAAATGAAATGAGTAACCATACCAAACATGATATTGTCTGACTATATGGAAGTATAAATCCTGTCTTTAAAATGTAAATAAGATGCATATAAGGAGTATGTTTTGCAGGACTGAGGCTTGAACTCAGGCCTAGGAAAGAGGCCTGACTTTCTTGGCTTCGAGTATGGTGTGATTCCCCTAGCCCGACAGTGTTGCCTATTTATCTAGAATTTGAGTTGAAATCCCAGGCCTGGCAGAAAAAATGGCACGAATTGCAAAACAGGGAGATAAATAATTGTTTTTATAATTTTTTAAATAGTTTTAATTTTTTAATTGTTTTACTTTTTTAATTCAATTTTTTTGTTCATTTTTGGCCATGCACATGGCTTGAACTCAGATCATGACTGCTCTGTCTCAGCTTCCATCACACTAGCCTGGGATGCAGTCCAGAACCAAAGCCGATCCTGGAATCCTAAGACCCGATGTCTGATAGGAAAACAAAATGAAAATGACACTAAAACAAGCCGCAAGCCGTATATGGTTGGTGGTTTCTTGGCTTTGGTTCCTTGCACGGTGACCATCCTAGGTCTAAATGACATGGATGCCACACACAGGTGACCTTTCATTGCTCAAGGCTGGGGGACTGTCAGGAAAGCCGTAGGCCAACCCCACAACGCAGTCCCTGAGTTCAAATCCTGGTCCTGACACCAACCAATGGCAGGAGATCCCAAGAGACTCCTGCCTGCGCATGGAAATTCCAATGGAATGATATCCAACACATGATTGAATAGTTCGTGCAGCTGTCTGGACTCAAACTAGATGCAATAATCCTAGGACGATGATTGAACTTAATTAATGGTTAATTAGGCATGAAAAGAATAATATTCCTTCAATGGAGGCCTAATAACTACCTAAGACTTGGTAGGAATGTAGCAGATGTCATTGAATACTAGATACATGGCTCTGGCACTCTGTACTAATACGTATTTATTGGTGTACTACCACCTGCCTATCCATGTATGGCTATTTTGGCCACCCCTGGGGCTCGATCTCAGAGGTTGCCAAAAATTTCCTCCTGGAGTAAGAAGCCAAGTGTGACACCTGTTTTTTTTTTTTTTTCTGTGAGAGTGCGGGGTGTCAGGTATGATGGAGAACAAGTCTACAAATCTAAATACTATGTGATTGGGTATAAACAATGTAATACTTGGTTAGGTGTCATCACAATCAAGAAAATAAATGGTAAATAAATGAATAAAACAAAAAGTACAATGAATAACAACACCAAACATGATATAGACTGAACACCTGTCTGGAAGTTCAATCCTATCTTGGCCTGATATTCTGATCTTCAAGCATAGAGACCTTCCCCTTCACCCAGACTGCAACAGAGTTACCCAGAGCCTGAGTTCAAATTCCAGGCCTTGCAGACAAAAAAATAGCACACATTCCAAGCCAGGGAGCTTCATTAGCATTTTTCATATATTTTAAAGTTCAGTTGGTCTTAATTTGATACATTTTGATTTTATAATATGAGAGTTTTTCAAAAAGGGGTTTAAACGTTTACATTTCAGCACAGCACATTGGTGTTTCCATTTTGACCATCTGCCATGAAGAGTGAGAATGAAAATGAGTACATCATTCCTCCCTAGAGGGACAGTTGATGTTATTTCTATTTAGAGTGATTTCTATAACTATAAGCTCTCTAAAATTGTATCATGTGAGTTTTCCTCAGTGACTACCACAAAATAATCTAGGGGATTCCTCATACCACAAAAGGTTGGGTTTCTGAATAAAAACTCACTTCTGTGAGGACAGTAGGTATTTGTAAGCATTTTGGGAATAAAGTGAATTGTAAAATGAAAAACAAAAACATTGGGACTGGGATGTAGCTCAGTAGTGGAATACTTGCCTAAAGAGCATAAGACCCTGGAAGAAAAGGAAGACAAGTTTCCTAAAGCTCAGAAGGCTAGAATTTTATGATCTGTATGAACAAACTTCTTTCTTTCTTTCTTTCTTTCTTTTTTGTCGGTGGTGGGGCTTGAACTTTGGGCTTGGCTGCCTGCCTTCACCTCTTCAACTCATGGCAAGTGCTCTACTGCTTGAGACACAGTGCCATTTTCGGTTTATTGGAGATAAGCCACAGTGTGATTTCCGGTTTATTGGAGATAAGAGCCTCACGGACTTTCCTGCCCAGGCTGGCTTTGAACCGCCACACTCAGATCTCAGTCTCCTGAGTAGCTAGGATTATGGGCATGAGGCACTGATGCCTGGAGTATGAACAAACTTAAAGATTGATTCTGAGGAAAGAAACTTGAAATACACTTTTAATAGAAATAATTTACAATGCCATGGTTAAGTCACTAATTCAGAAGTATTTATTCATTGGCTGGTTTCTTAGTTTATTTAAATATATATATATATGTATATATACATTTTTAATATATGTACATATATATTTTCAAAACATAGCTTTGAAGTGTACCTAAAAGCATATGTGCTCATGTAAAATTATACAAAAGCAGAAGCTTCATTTTTTATTTTCAGTTTGTTGGTGCCATAAATTAGGTGGGATGTGTGTACTGTTGTTTTGTTCTCTGTTTTTGGAGGGTTTCTCTCTGCTTTCTTCCTCTACCCCCCTCTCTCTGCACTTGAATTCAGCTTGCTCTTTCTTGGCTTGATTGTTCATAGCTGATTTTCTACCACTTCAGCCATACCTGAAGCCTGGATTTTTGCCAGTTAATTGAAGATGTCATCTCTCAGGCTTTTCTGCCTGGATTGGCTTTGAAACTTCATCTTCCAGTTCTCACCTCTTGAGTAGCTGGGATTACAGATTTGAGCCACTGAGGTGCCTAGGGATCAATTTGACCTTGGTTGCTGTATTCTTTTTGTTTTTCTAAGCATGGGATCATCTAGAATTTCTGTGAAAGTCCTGGGTCTGAAATAAGATATACAATACATATGCTAATCTGTATAGTTCTCATAAGATGTAATCAATTTAATACATGTTATAAGTATAATAATAGTCAATATAAATAATGAATGAATGAATAGTGCAAAAATAAAATAAATACACAGTAAAATAATATGCGGTAAACATAAGTATGTAGATATTATTCATTATTTCAAATGTGGATGAATATTACTTTAACAGGACTGGGGATTGAATTCAGGCCTAGGGAAAAGGCCTGCATTACTTGTCTTCAATATGGTGAGTTTCCCTATCCCCCACAGCGCATTAGAATTACCCAAACTCTGAGTTCAAATCCCATACCTGCCAGGAAAATAAAAAGCCACAAAAGCTGGGGAGTTTCATTAGTATTTTTACAATTATTTTTTTTTCGTGGGGCTTGAGCTCTGGCCTTGGTTGCTGTCTCTGTGCTCTTCAGCTCAAGGCGAGCACACTATCGCTTGAGCCACAGCACCTCTTCTGGTTTTCTAGTGCTTTATTGGAGATAAGAGTTTCATGGGCTTTACAGCCTGGGTTGGATTTGAACCACAATCCTCAGCCTGTTGAGAAGCTAGGTTTATAGGTGTGAGCCACCGGCAACCGGCTATTTCTAATATTTTAAAATTTTATTTATTTATTGATTGATTGTCAATCACAGAGCTTGAACCTCAGCTTCCATCACCCTAGTCTGGGATGGTGCAGCCTCTGGACCCACAGCCGATCATGGGATGGTATGCCTCGGGGCTGACAGGAAAACAAAATGAAAACAGCACCGAAAAATCCGCAATCTGTGGATGGTTGGCTGTTTCTTGGTTTTCCTTTCTTGCATGGTGACCATCCTGGTTCCAAATGACTCGGCTGCAACCTGTACGTTACCTGGCACTGCTGAAGGCTGGCAGGCTGGCAGCGAAGACATAGGCCAATCTGGACACATAGGTCCTGAGTTTGAATCCCGGTCATGCCACTTACAAAGGGCTGGGGAGCCTGAGAAACTATTACCTATCCATAGTAGCACCAGAGCAATGTGAACAATGTCATGGTTGGATGAGTAGTTCATCAATCAGTCTAGCAGAAAATTAGACCCAATAATCACAGGACATGGACTGATTTTAATTCATAGTTTATTATGCACTAAAAGAATACTATTGTTTAAATAGAGTCCTCACTAAAGACCTGAGAATCCGTAGGAGCGTATTATGTTTCATTGAATACTAAATAGACATTACTGGCAGTATGTAAATATCTAAATTTATATTTATTTGTATATCATCATCTGCATAGAACATTTTTTGCTATTTTGGCCAAACCTGGAACTTGTTCCCAGGTTTTGGGATCCACTTGGCACCTTCATGGGCTAGATGCTGCCGTGCTGACACTCGCCCCTTCATGAATTGGGCCTCCTAGTCCCTCAGTCAAGGACCCATCATTGCCAAAAGTTTCTTCCTGGTGTAAGATTTCATGTGTGCACCTATTTTCCTTTTCTGTGCAAGTGCTAGGTGTCACATATGATGTACATATTATGTCAGCAAAGCTACATGCTATGGAATAGATTGGGACAAATGTAATACATGTTATAGGTGTACTCACAGTCCATAAAATAAATGAAAACTTAATCAATCAATAATAATAAAATATAATGAGTCACTCCAACAAACACGATTTAAAATGAATATAGAGATATAACTCAAATATTTAAAATGTCTATAAATGTTATGTTTTTCCGTAGTGGCGCATGAATTCAGGCCTAGGGAAGAGTTGAGAAGTGCATGCATGATTCACATAGGAAATGATAGGCAAGATCTTAATTAAGACTGCATGAAGTGTGACAGTAATTATATTCAGGAAATTGAAGCATTGGGAAAGATCCAAAAAGCAGTAGTCAAATGGAAGATAGGATTCCAACACAGCTCACCACATCTCCTATTCTATACAAACAGGCATTTATTAGCATATTAATTTCAGCATATGAACGGATGAATATGGTGCTCCACCCCAACCACGGGGCTAGATCTCAGGTCTTGGGTATGGTCTAGCTCCTTAGTGGCTCACAAGCTGGTGTGCTTATGTAGACCAATTTGACAGTTGGTTCTGCTAGGCCCTGAGTTCAACTTCCAGCACTGCCAAAAGATTCATCCTGATGTGAGATGCCAAACCTTGCAGATGTTTTCCTATCCTATGCAAGTCCTGGGTCACAACTAGGATCTAGAAAGCATAGACAACTCTATACCCATGGGAATAGGTTGTCATCCATGTGAGCACAGTTATATATGTCATCCTATACTCAATAAAATACACAATACATAGATGAAAAAGACACAAAATAAAAAGTTTAACTACACTGAAAACAAGGTGCATACCACACCTGTATGTAAATAGAGATCCTATGTTTAAAAGAGGTGGGCTTGTCCAGTGCTGGGGCTTCAAATCAGGCCCAGTACCAGACCTGACCTTTTAGTCTTCAAAGATGGTGAGCTTCCCTTCCCCCACAGTGCAACAGAGTTACCCAAACCTGAGTTCAAATCACAGCTCTGGCAGTAAAGTGGCACAAATTCTGAGCTAGGGTTCTCCATTCATAGTTTTTTAATTTTTTTTTTTTTTTTTTACTAGACCCGGGGCGTGAACTCAAGTCGTGGAAACTCTGCCTCAGCTCTGATCATCCTAGGCTGCAGCCTCTGGACCCACAGCCAGTTCTCGAACCCTCGGACTCTTGGGCTTGCTGAAAAAAAAAAAAAACCCTCGAGTGGAAAAAAGGCTTCGGTAAATTCCACCTTGCTCTTTTATGCTTATTTTCCTTTGCATGGTGACCATTCTTGGTCAGAACATGGCTGCCTGCAGAGTGAAGGTGACCTGGCATGGGTGAAGGCCTGCTGGTTTTCGGGGGAGCCACAGGCTAACCAGACAGTGAAGGCCCTGAGGACAAATCCCAGTCAGCCCTTTTACGATGAGGGAATGGCGGGAGATCCTGGGACACTCGTTTCCACACTTAGGAAGAGTCGTGGAATGCAATCAATCTCATCCTTGAATGAGTAGTTCCTGCTTGATGTGAGTAGGAAATGATAGGCAAGACTCATGGGGTATCGATTATTTTTAATGAAGAGTTGATGAAACATGACCATAATCATCACAGTCATGAAATGGAGGCATTGGGGAAGATCCAAAAATTTTAGTCACAAGGTAGATTGGATTCCACCACTGGTCGCCATCCTACTCTATACTAATATGTACTTACTACTTTCAGATTATGAATAGATGACTATTGTGCTCCCCCTTCTATTACCCCCCACCCGTGGGGTTCAATCTCAGGTCCTGGGAATGGCCTAGCTCCTTAGTGGCTCACAGGCTGGTTTGCTTAACATTTGCCTATTTGGCCTGCTAGTTCCTAAGGTCAGATCCCAGCACTGCCAAAAGATGAATCCTGATGTGAGAAGCCAATCGTTGCACCTGTTTTTCTGTCCTGTGAAAGTCCTGGGTCTCAGCTAGGATGCAGTGTGCTATATATGCAACTCTATATTCATGGGAATCAGTTGCCATCCATGTCATCACAGTTATAGCTGTCATCATATGCAATAAAATACAAAATGCATCCATGACTAAGACACACAATAAAAAGAATAACTACACTGAATGCATGATGCATTCCATATCTCTATGTAAAGAGAAATCCTATGTGTAAAGTAGGTGACCATATGATTTTTGCCAGTGCTGGGGCTTCAGTTCAGGCCCTGGGACTAAGCCTGACCTTGTAGTATTCAAAGATGGTGAGCTTCACCTTCCCTCACAGTGCAACAAAGTTACCTAGACCTGAGTTGGAATCTCAGAGGTGGCAGAATAATGGTGAGAATTCTGAGGCAGGGTGTGTTGTTGTTGTTGTTGTTATTATTATTATTATTATCATTATCATTATCAATATTATTGCCAAGCAAGGGATTTGAACTCAGTTCCTGACAACTCTACCTCAGCTTCGATCACTTTAGGCTGGCGGGCTCCCATGGGCCCGTAGCCAATCCTGAGATCCTAAGCTCTTACGTTTGCACAAACAAATGACAGAAAAATGACAGAAAAAATGTCGCAGGATGGATTTTTTATATTTTCTTCGTTTGCATGGTGACCATCCTGGGTCTGAATTACACGGCTGCAAAGGGTACTTCACCTTGCATTGGCGAAGGCTGACGGGCGATCAGGGAAGACATAGGCCCATGTGGCAATATAGGCCCTGAGCTTGAATCCTGGTCCTGACACCTACCAGTGGGGGGAGATCCCAAGATGCTTGTTCCTATGCATGGGAATAACAATGAAATGTTAGCAAACTCATGATTGAATGAGAAGTCTCTGCATGCATTGGTCTAGTCCAAAATTAGATGCAATGATGCTAGGAGGATGATTCATCTTAATGAATGGTTTATTAAACATGAAAAGAATACTATTCCTTCAATGGTGGCATAATAAAGACCTAAGAGGTAGTAGGAATGTAGTTGATGTCACTGAATCCTAGGTAGATGTCTCTGGCACTCTGTACAAATATATATTTATTGGTGTTCTACCACCTGTCTATCTATGTATGGTGATTTTGTCCACCCCTGTGGCTCAATCTCAGGGTCTGGAAATTCCCTGGCAGCTTCATTGGCCAGAGGTTGCCATGTTGACACTCCCATTCAAGGTCTGAATAGGGTCTGTCAGGCTGTGAGTTCAGATCCCAGCACTGCCAACAAATGGATCATGGAGTAAGAAGCTGAGGGTGATACCTGTTTTCCTTTTCCCTGAGAGTCCTGGGTGTCACACATGATGGAGAACATATCGACAAATCTAGATACTATGTGATGGGTTGTCATCAATATCATAAATGCAATATGTGTCATCACAGTCAATAAAAAATCTCATATCTGAAATATACTTGGAACTCAAAAAAATTAAATCCCCCAAGAACAAATCCTGAAATAAGTGGGCTAAAGACTTAAAGAGAAATTTCTCTGAAGAGGAAAGAAGCATGGACAATAGACACATGAAGAAACGCTCAACCTCCCTAGCCATAAGAAATGAAAATTAAAAAAACATTGAGATATCACCTCACTCCAATTAGAATGGCTAAAATCAAGAACTCTAATAACAACAGATGCTGGAGGGGATGTGGACAGAAGGGAACCTTACTGCATTGTTGGTGGGAGTGAAAACTTTGTTCAACCACTTTGGAAAGTAGTATGGAGGTTCCTCAAAAGACTACACATAGAACTACCCTATAACCCAGCAATCCACTTTTGGGCATTTACCCAAATGTTTACAAACAAGGCCACACTAAAGCTACCAGCACGACTATGTTTATTGCAGCACTATTTACTATAGCTAAGATATGGAACCAACCCAGATGCCCCTCCGTAGATGAATGGATCAAGAAAATGTGGTATATATACACAATAGAATTCTATGCCTCCATCAGAAAGAATTACATTGCCCCATGTGTTAGGAAATAGAAAGACTTGGAAAAAATTATATTAAGTGAAGTAAGTCAGGTCCAAAGAAACATAGGTCCCATTGTTTCCCTTATTTGCAATATCTAGTATATGTCTGAGTCAAGCAGAAAAGGTCAGATAAGATGATGTTTGGGAAATGAACCTTAAGATATGTACTCAAATGTTTTTTTTTTCTTTCTTGTGATTGTTTCTAATACATTTATAAGATTATTTCTTTGTTGTTTTGTATGTTCCTCCCCCACAGTATAACCCCTGCTTTCACAGTATTTGATGTAGGTGTAATTGGTGGAGGGGAAGGGGAAAAACAAATAGTTTAAATAGGGATACAGGTGGACCCATTGCAACAACGAACTTTACAACTTTGGTGCGGGGGGGGGGGAGGAGGAGGCGGGGGAGGAGGCGGATCAGGGAGGACTGTGAGTGGGGGCTGGTAGGAGGATGGGAAGGGATGGGATGGGGAAAAAAATGGAGGAGGCTAAAATGTTAATAAGAAATGTACTTATTATCTTGACCATGTAATTGTAACCCCTCTGTACAGTATTTTCTTTTTCTTTTCTTTTTCTTTTTCTTTTTTTTTTTTTTGGCCGGTAATGGGGCCTGAACTCTGTGTCTGGGTGCTGTCACTCAGCTCCTCAGCTCAAGGCTAGCGCTCTACCACTGGAGCCATAGCGCCACTTCTGGCTTTTTCTGTTTATGTGGTGCTGAGGAATGGAACCCAGGGCCTCATGCTTGCAAGGCATGCACTCTACCGCTGAGCTACCTTCCCAGCCCATGTACAGTATTTTCAAAATAAAAAAAATGGAAAATAAATGAATAAAACAAAAATGCAATAAATAACCACAACAAACAGGATATGGACTGACCATCTATAGGTAAGTACAAATCCTACCTTTACAATGTATATAAATAGAATGTTTCCTGGGTGGGTACTTTAATTCATGCCTAAGGACCAGGCCTTACTTTCTTGTCTTCAAGCATGGTGAGCTTTCCCTTTGTCCACAGTGCTTCAGAGTTACCCAGGCCTTAATTTCAAATTCAAAGGTAGGAGAAACAGCGTGAATTGCCAGCCAGGGAGCTATTTTTTTTTTTTTTTTTTGCTTTTATTGCAAAACATGGTCTTGAACTCAGGTCATGGCAACAGTGCCTCAGCATTCATCACCATAGGCTGGGGTGCAGCCGCTGGAAACACAGTCTATCTTGAGATCTTAGAACTTCAGGCCTTGTGCCGGGGGGTGGGGGGAGGGAGGAAGGGGGATGCACAGAAAAAAAGTGTCGGGATGGCATTTTTACATTTTCTTCTTTTGCATGGCCATCTGGGTCTGAGTGATCCGGCTCCAAAGGATACTTCAACTTGCATTGCTGAAGGCTTGCAGGCTTCTGGGGAAGCCATAATCCCCAACAATGATTAGCCAGGCACCATTGGCTTTCACCAGTCCTCCTTGATACTTAGAAGGCTGTGATAGGAGGATTATGGTCAAAGTCACGCTAGGCAGGGAAGTCCATGAGACCCCTGTCAATGCCAACAAAGCCAGAAGTAGAGCTGTGTGGCTCCAGTGGTAGAGGGCTAATCTTGAGCAAGAACAGCTTCTGGACTGGGCCCAGACCCTGAGTTCAAGTTCCAGGACTGACAACAAACAGACATACACAACAATCTGTGCAGCCATCTGGCTAAAGCAGGTCTCCCTCTTGTCCCCAACTGGATTGGACATAGTTTTCTGGTAAAGGGGCTGCTGTCATCTTGACTCCATCCATTCTGTATGCATCACAGGATTCCAGGCACACCCCCATTCTTTATGGTTCTTTTGGATCAATGAGATACAAGAATAGTGGCCAAGCCCACATTCCATGCTTCCCAGTAGCACCTGGATTCCCTCTGTTGGTTGACACCACTACCAGCAGTTGAGGAAGGTAGAGGTGGCTGAGTGGTGAGCAAGAGACTCCAGGTGACTTTGAGGTAGAGTGGGAAATGATGTCCTAGTCGGTGAGTGGGAGAAGAGAGGATTTCCTAGAGCCTGGGGACTTGGCCAGCCCAACTTTCCTGTCCCAGCTCTCAGATGTCTGAAACAATAAGACTCAATGAGAGAACTGTGGGCAAGAAACTGCCACAAGAACACCAGCAGTATCCTCCCAACAGACCTGAAACATTCAAGAAAACAAAGAACACAAAAAACGGAGGGATCCCCAAGACAAACACAACTGGGGAGCCGGACTGACAGGAGAGTCTGGCCAAAGGTGATGCTGACCATGGGCCTGCCCTGCCTTTGGATATAGTCACAGCCACCAGGGTACAGAGAGTCAAGGGTCCCAATACCACCAAGGATCCACAGAGGTGCTACCCCCATGTGGTGCCCATCCTGGACCACAGAAAAGAAGAAACCAGGCACTCTTTGCCAAGATCCAACTACTGAAGCAGGGAAAGACAGACCCACAGGATCAATGGAAGTAAGAGAGGTAGAAGATAGCCCAGATACATGCAGCACCAAAAATGGAGGTAGAGATCCACAAGGCACCCATACAGCGGTTGGTTTCAGCAGAAAGCGATTTACAATGTGCACTGGCCCAAGTGCAGCAGGCCACTGATGACAGAGAAAGGGAGCACGAAGCTGTCACAAGCTGCCTGCAAGCTACAGAGTGGCATGTGGCAGAGCTGGAGATAGCAGCTTCTGCGGTCACTGCTGCAAAGAAGGAGACCAAAATGTTTTTCGAACAGCTGAATGATGTGACCCTTCAGCTCGAGGAAAAGACCAGAAGCTTCGATGACCTGGAGCAAGTGAACACAGAGTTGCAGGAGAAGCTGGAAGTGCTGTGGATACAGAGGAGCAACATGAAGGAGAGAATATGCAAGTTCCAACAAGTGCTGGAGGGGCGTGAGATACTGAAGAGACTACTGGACAAGCTGAGCTGGATGGTGACCACAGCTTATCTGGAGAGAGACACCTTCATTGAGGACCTGAGCATTGATACGTCCGCAAGGAAGGAGGAGGCATGATGGCTGACCCAATGTCTGAACCAACTGACAGAGGAGAAGGAATGAGGGGCAAGGCATGTGTTGGACCTAGGGAATGAGCTGTGGAAACTGAGAAGGAAGCTCATAAAGCCACAGCCCCCGCGGGACCATCTCAGGCCTAGTGGCATCTGCAAGCCCAGGCCTACAGCAAGGAGATGGAGTTGAAAAACCTGGAGGAACAACTTCAAATCCAGGTCCAGGAAAACCAGTCTCTGTCTTCAGAACGTGGAGCAGCAGGAGCAACTGCAGAGACTGGAGGAGAAAGCCTAGGATCAGCAGGAAATCCCTGAGACCCCACGATGTGCATGTGTGTGGGATGGACAACCTGAGGAAAAGCTGGCCCTGCTGTGGGACGCTCTCCACAGGGTGAGCAGTGAGAAGGAGGAGCTTGCCAGCATCCTGGACTCAGAGCAGCAGATGAAGAAACATCTGCGGGAACAGTAGGACTGCTCAGAGGAAAAGATAGAGAAATGGATAGTGGTGGCTGAGAGAGAGAGCCAAGAGGCTCAGGAGCAGCAGGAGCAGTCCCTGGGCCAGTGCAGGAGTTCAGAACCTCCTGTGAATGGCACATCGCCTCCAATGAGTGGCTGTGCTCTGAGAAGGAGGCCCTGCAGCAGCACTTAGAGAGGCAGACCCAGCTGCTGGAGCAGCTGAAGCAAGTGAAGGGCTCAACAAACTGGAGGGACCAGGTGATGTCCCCGAAGAGGCAGGACACTCTCAAGTGCCTGGAAGCCACTAGATCACAGGAGGAGTGCCTGCAGTCCCAGATGAGCTTCCTGACTTTCCCTGGGGAAGGGGAAGGCATGAGCCCTGGAGAAGCAAAAGGTAAGGAGGCAATTCCCTCCACCCCCCCCCATGTAACCATCACAGAGGATGGAGATGTTCCCCAGACCAAGAGTGACATGGCTCTGAGAGTGCTCTTGGAGGATGAGATCCACAGGGGGAAACTCCTGCAACAAGAATGGTTGGCCAGCTGCAGGCACCCCTTGGCCGACCCAGCAGCTCAGTGCCAGACTGAGCTGGAGCCACAGGCCCTCAACCCCATGAGCTGCCACCACAGCATGCGTGGGGATGGGAAATGGGACACAAGGGCATCTGAGAAGAAAATGTGCTTCGTCCATGACCTGCCTGATGAGGTGGACTTCCAGAGTCCAGCAGGTGAGCTCCACCATTGATGCAGCCAGTTGTCGGCACACATCCAAACCATGGAGGAGTCCCTCATGGTGTGTAAAGAGCAGATGTTGGTCCTGAATGAGCTGTGTTGGGAGAAAGCTCAGTGCATGCACTGGCTGTCGCAGGAAAAGACGGAGAAGAGGAGAGTGCTGCGGGATCTGCTGTCACTCCTAGCAAGGGAAGGCACAGACAACAGTCTCCAGATGCCAACACAGGCTGAACCCCCTCCCCCACCAACACTGAATCAGATGCCTCAGGATGTGTGGTGGGTGAAATGAGGGAGGATCAGAAAGGTTTTGAAGAATTGCCACATGAAGACAGCATGGAAACTGCCAGAGGAGAGGTCAGGGTTCCCGACCCCATAGTGGACTCCCACAAGGAGCACCTCCTGCCCTAGATGCCCCACATCCAGATACGTCCACAGCTCCCAGTCTCAGGGGAGGAGTGCTCCACTTTCTCCTATAGACTGATGTGGATGATGATGCTCTATGTGATATACTGACTCTCAAAAGCCTTGGCAGCCACTAGAAGTAGGTTGCCAAGTGGCTTTCTCTGAGGCCTCCATACGCCAGGTGTCGGGAAGGTTAAACTGGGGGTCAGGTAGGGCAGAGGCTGCAGGGAGTTGTCCCAAACTTAAGGGATATATAATGGCCCATTGGTGGCCAGGAAAGAGACCATGTTATACTTATCACATAGAATAAATTGTTTTCAAAGCAAAAAAAAAAAAGCCTAAAAACAAAGATTTGTTCTTCTAACCCTGAGCCTTGAACTCAGGGCCTGGCCACTCTCCCTGAGCTCTTTTTGATGAAGGCTGGCCCCACCTCCCCTTCCAACTTTTTTCTGTGTGGAATAGAACCCAGGGTTTCAGGCATGCAAGGCGAACACTCTACCACTAAGCCACATTCTCAGGATGATTCTTCCCCCTCCCAAACCCATATGGCCATTCCTCAGATCAATAGAAAGTAGGGGCTAGGATGAATATGAAGCACAAGTCTGGTTCACATCAAAATATTCCCCTGCTCCCTTTTCCCACACCCTTAGTTGAAGTTTATCTTCTACCATTGAGGGATGAGAGAGGGAGAGGGGAGTCCCAAGAGAGTACCAACAACAGTGGCCCCCTGAGTCCCACATCCTCCCCCACTCAAGTGATCCTCCAGATTCTGATCTTATCTGACTCAATGAGAAGTCTACACTGTCTCCCCACCACTGCAAGGCTCAAGATGAAATAAAGGTCAGCCATGGCCTCAGCCCACACCCAAGGTGGAAGCTCCTAGTCCCAGACCTACTTCCATGTCTGACTGCCCCTAGTTAGGCCAGACCCACCACTCACCACTATGTTGGTGGTGATGACCTCATGGATGGATTCCAGGAAGAAGGTCTATGGCAAAGAGCAGAAGCAGCAGGGTGAGCAGGACAGAAGGAGGTGGGGTGATTGCTCTGGGATCTTCCTTGGAGCCCTCCCATCCAGCCAGATCCATGGTGACCCAAAGCACAGACAAGGCCAGGGGGTGAGACAAGATGGAGGAGCACAGGACTAAAGGAGGTACTGCTTTGTCTTGGAGGACTTGATTAATTCCAATTATAATTAATTCCAATTATATTTGGCCCATGCCAATCCCAAAGACATCATGTAATGCCTCTCTTTGTTGTTGGCCGAGAGCACTGTCCCTGAGCTCTTTTTCTAAAGGCTGGCACTCTATCACTTGAGCCACAAATGCCAATTTTTTTTCTGATGGTTCATCGATAAGAGTCTCATACACTGTCCTGCCCAGACTGGCTTGGCACTGTGATCCTCTAGATCTCAGCTTCTGGCGTAGCTAGGATGACAGGCATGCTCCACCAGTGCCCAGGATGTGATACCTTTTGAAGGCATCTTGGCGAGTCTGTAAAGGAGCCCCAAAGGGCCTGGATAGACCATGACCCAATCAAGGAGCTGGGATGGGGGAAGGTTGACCTTCTAGCCATTCTGTTCCCGCAAAAGTGAAGATGCCAGGTGATTTTGTATGCACCAAACACCTAGGCCAGCAGCCACCAGGCTTAGTGGGGGAAAAGCAGAGAATACCCAAAGACTGCAGTGTAGAAATCTCTGATTTTGCATGCATGTGGTGTGTGTGTGTGTGTGTGTGCGTGTGTGCGTGTGTGTGTGTGTGTGTGTGTGTGTGTGTGTGTGTGTGTGTGTGTGTGTGTGTGTGTGTGTGTGTGTGTGTACACTAAGGGACTAGGCTCTATTCTTGAGTTTTCTTGCTCAAGGCTAGTGCTGTGCCACTTGACCCACAGCCCCACTTGCTTTTCGATTGTTAATTGTAGGTAAGAGTCTCAAGGACTTTCCTGTCCAGGGTGGCTTTGAAGCATGATGGAGGCCCTAGGAAAGCAAGAGTAAACAAAACTTGCAGGTACAATCCCTATGGTGGGCTACTCTTGCTGCCTGGTGGCCACACACAGAACATGTAGCCAGGTGCCATCATCCTCTAGAGTTCAATTTGGGTAAGTGACCAGAGTCAAGCTGACCTTTGCTCACCCTGATTGCTGATGCCAGAGCAGGTCTGTTCCACCCTAGGCCAAGAGAGCTCCAGGAGGTCTGACTTTCTAGGGACACAAGGAAGGGAGAGGTCAGCTCTAGGCTGAGCTAAGTGCCTTTGCCCACAGATACCCCAACTTGGCCTTACTTATCACCATAAGACCTGTCAAAGAACAACCCAAAAAAACAAAATTGGAGCTGTGACTCCAAGTTGTAGAGCTCTAGCATTGAACCAAAGATCTCAGGGACAGGACCCACAAGCTTTGAGTTCTAGACCTCCAGCTGACCTTCCCCCATAAAACACAGGTTGTCTAAATGTGAACTAGTATGATGTGTGAAGTGTTTCTGAAGAATGGTGATACTGAAGTAATCACCCTAAAATGACAGCTGAACTTCTGACATACAGCTATGTGCTGAGTCCTTCACAGGGTACTATTTACTGGGTCCTTCCCTCATGGGAGTTATGTGCTGAGTCCTCAAAAAGTGCTGTTTGCTGAGTCATCCCAAGGGTGCTATGTGCTGAGTCCCTGAGAAGAGTGGGCCATCTTGGGTTGTTCAAAGGGTGCTGTGTTCTCAGTCCATTACACAACATACTGTATGCTGAGTCCTTCAAAAGGTGTGGTGTGCTAATGTATCACAAAGGGTCCTGCTATGTACTGAGCTCTTGCAAAGGGAGGGATGAGGTGAGTTTTTTGAGTGCTGTGTGCCGAGTCCTTTACACAGGGTGCTCTGTACTGTCCTTCAAATGGTGCTGTGTGCTGAGTCCTTCCACAGTGTGGTACGTGCTGAGTCCTTCAAAATTGTTCTGTGTGCTGAGTTTTTCGAAGGATGCTGTGCACTGGGCGTTTTACACAGTGTGCTTCAACACAGGGTGTGATGAGTCCCTGGGAAAGCGTGCTATGTGCTGAGTTTTTCAAAGTGTGCCATGCACTGAGTCCTTTACACTGTGGGTTATGGACTCCCTCCTTCAAAGAGTACTGTGTGCTGAGTGCTCTACCCAGCATACTACATGCTGAGTCCTTCAAAGGGAGCTGTGTGCTGAGTGATTTACACAGGGTACTTTGTGCTGATTTTGGAAGTGTGCTGTGTGCTGAATCATCCCAAAGGGTGCTATGTTCTGAGTCCTTGAGAGGTGGTTATCCCCAACACACACACAACACACACACACACACACACACACACACACACACACACACACACCAACACAAACAAACACACATACACACCAGTGTCACCATGCAACTGCTTGGTGTGTGGATTGGAGGGGGATGGAGGAGAGTCTTCTCCAGCGGTGGGGCTGAGGGGAGATTGGATGCCCTGGGCCTGTACTGGGGGTGGGGTGTAGTGCTGAGCTGAGGTAAGGCTGCAATTGCCATGGTCTAGAAGCCTCAGGGCCCAGTCAGGGCTGCAATTGTGGCCAGGGGTGGGGGGTGGTACCCAGGGGAGGATGGGGGGGCGCAGGAGCTCTCTTTGTTGGCAGCAATGGCCAGGGTCCCAAGGGGGCAGGGGTGTGTGCGCAGAAGGGGCGGGGTGGCCCAGGAGAGGAGTGTGGGGCCGAGATAGAGCTGGGAGAAGAGCGAGCACAAGCAGAAGCACCAGTGGAAAGGGCTTCAGTGGCTGGCGGCTGCTCCGATCATAGCATGGGTCCTGGCCAGGAGCACACAGCACGGGGAGCTGCAAGGCAGGCACATAGCCACAAGCAGCCCCTGGGAGGCGCCCAGCCATGGTGGCCCTGAGTCTGAGGTCCCTCTGTGAGGAACACAACAGAGGCAGTGGCAGCTGAGGCGGCGGCTGCCACAGGTTAGGAGGCCGCTGAGGCTGCGGTGGTGGCTGAGGAGGAGCAGAGGCTGCGCGCAGCAACATGGTGCTGCTGGATCAAACCCCCGGAGTCTCTAGCAGTCACCTGGTTGAGCTGGTGCACCCTTGGCCTGCTTGTGGCCCTGACTTGGTTCCAGCCCTGGGTCCTCAGACTCCCGGTGCGCACCCAGAGTCGCAGCCTACAGCTTTTCCCAGCAGCACACTTGAGTGGCTGACCTGTGCTCCTGCACCCCACAACTCCCCCTCCCCCATAAACTCCACCCTGCACTCTACCCTTATTCCTCACACTCAGGGACCTGGACCTTGCCTCTAACCTCCCCCTCCAGTCCTGCCTGCACCTCCCCTGTGCCCCACAGTCTGTTCTGGCTCTGCCACAAGTGCACCCCAGGGGTGGGGTTTGGAGGTGGGTGTCCACCCAGGGACCATTCTCATCCCTAGTGGCCAGTGTCGCAGGAAAAGTGGACCTGCAGGGATGGGGAAGAGGGGGCACCACAGAGCCCTTGACCTGGAGCAGTGGGAGCCACACAGCTGTGCTTCTGCATCCTTCCTCTCCCTGGTGGGAACCTGGTGGCTTTAGTCAGAGGTTGGGAGATGCACCACACACCTGCCTTCTCAGTTCTTTTCCCTTTTGCTGGGTGTTGGATGCAGAAGATAGACCCCCTTGCTGTGTGAGCCCTTGTCTTCTGTGCTCAGTCACCCTTTCACCTGAGGACATTCCCAGAATAGCCCACTAGAGAGGTGAGAGCACTGGGGTCAGATAGAAGGTGGATATTTGGGAGAAAAACATACCTGCCCTGACATACATATGCCCGGCCTGTACCCCAAACCCCAGTTGTCAACAGTTCTGACTGGGTGATCACATTTCCCAGCTCTGCCAGCTTCTGCTAGTGCTCCCAGTCCATCTGGTCTCCTTGTCCTCCCCAAGAATCTGCCAAGTCGCCCAGAAGTATGTAGGCTGGAAGTAGGGAGTCCAACCATGTATATAGCCTTTAGGACCCCATTAAAGTCCCCAACAACGCCCCCACCCCAGGTCAGACACTTCTCTGGAGGCACCATGACCCCCTGCTTTGTTTTCTGTCCAGGCTCTGAGGAGCCACGTGTCTCCATACTCCTTCGCCCAGAGTCCTAGCCTAGGGTTTTGGTGAATGGGGAGTCAAGTTGGTTGTTCCCAAGGGGAAGGGTCTGGCCCTGGAGAAAGATCGAATCAGGGTGGTTCTGTGTTATTAGAGCATTGTTCCCCTTGGGTGAGATCCCCTGCTTCTGACAAGGGAACACCTGTGCTCCAGCTAGTACATTGCCCAGATGAGAAACCCACAAACTCAGGAGAGACACTGCTCTGAATCTGTGTGTGTGTGTGTGTGTGTGTGTGCGCGCGCGTGTGTGTGTGTGTGTGTGTGTGTGTGTGTGTGTGTGCGAGAGAGAGAGATAGAGGAGAGAGAGAGTGATCATCTTTCTCATTGTACACTCACCATGTCTGAAAAGAGCAAAAGCATTTTATTTGTGTGTATGTGTGTATTTGTTATTCTTTTTTCATTAATGCCCAGTATGACTCCAGCCATAATTTTTGTTTTCTCTTTCACTGTTTCATGGCTCCTTTAGGGAAGGTTTCATTAGATGTTCCTTTCCACCTCTTTCTTCCCCTTTCCTGCAGCCCATAGTAGCTGCTGGGCCTGCGTGGGTCTCCCCTAGGAGGCCTGTGTGAACCACAGACCAGAGTGGATACCTGCCCTTCTGTCTTCAGCCAGAAGGCTCATGAGGCTACTGTGACCACAGCTGCATTCTTCCAGCCAGCCAGTCTGCTCTGGTGTGTATAGTTGGAGCTAATTCAAGGTTAGGAATGTGTCTGCCAAACATAAATAGGAAACGAAATGGGGGGAGTAGGGCAGGGGCTGGGAATTGATGAACCGTGTGACATGGCAGATAGTTCACCACGTCCGAGGATAAGAGGGGAATCATACCCAAGGCATTGAAGGTGTCCATGGACATTTGGGCAGGGGTCTCCGGGCCCCCAATGGTGGTATGGATTCCCTTCAGGGGCAGTGCACTGGTGGGTAGTCCTCCCTGGAGTCCTGCAGACTCCAATGTGTGTCCCTCCTGGGCTGTTTCTAGCTGGGCAATAGTAGGCAAGTGTGTTCCATGGCTGGAGCCTGCTTGGGATCAGGACATGGCAGGTAGCTAAGGCTCTCTGTATGTCATTTTCTGTAACCTGCTATAGGCTGTCTGGAAGGAAAAGGGGACTACTGACTTTGGAACCCTTTAAGTTTGATTGGGACATGTGAAATGCCAGCTTTTCCAGGGTTTCTTCCTTGAAGTTGGCAATTTCTACTAATGCTTGGGATTCTGGGTCAAATTAGATGGACCATTTCAGCCACCAAACAATGACGTTCAAACAGCACAAGCAGAGTTCCCAAGCCACATGGTCTCCTGCTGTGAACGTTGTGCCTTGACTGCCTTTCTCTGGAAGCTGCCGATTCTCCTCTGGCTCTCTCTAGGGTGATCACTACAGTAGAGGATGTCGTAGGGAGCAGAGATTGTGACCTCACCATCTGCAGCCTACTAGGTGTGAGCAGAGACAATTCCCAGCACTTGTACTGGACTCTGGGAGATTCAGAGACCCAGGATGCCTCAGGAATCCTTTCTCTGCAACATGATACTTGGGGGCCGGATATGGTGGACCATCCTGTCTGGCCCCAGGGAGTGGAGAGGAGGCCCCTTGAGCCAGGCTTTTGCCTCACGGCAATCTTGTTCACAGCTGAGTGGGGAATTGAGTACCACACAGCTGGTCAGTGGCTGGACAGAGATCTTTCAGAAGATAGGCATCCCAGAGGCCCCAGAATACAGTGAGGACATCATGGCTCACGTCCTTGGAACCAAAACAGTTAAGTGCGGTCCACCAGAAGGGTGGGAAGAGGGTGGAGGGAGAACTGTTGGAGAGCTACATCCGGATTTACCCCCACCCAGAATGCTTACCTGAATTAGATGGGACTTTTCTGTAGTATTGTCATAGACAGATGCTCATTTATCCAACAAACCATTACAGTGTGTGCCAGGTCCTGGGGGGGGGGGGGGAAGGGGTGGGAGTCATACATGATGAAAGGTTCCAGTGCTGTTTCCACACACATGAAGAAATCTTGGTTTGAGCTGTATGTTGGTGCCTCACACCTGTCATCCTAGCTACTTAGGAGGCTGAGATAGGAGGATTGAGGCTTAAGGTCCAGGCAGAAAATCCTGTAATACTCTTATCTCCAACTAACTACCAAAAAGAAAATGCCAGAAGTAGGCTCAAGCTGTAGACTGTTGGCCTTGAGTACAAAGGCTCAGAGAAAGCAATCAAGCTCTGAGTTCAAGCCCAGGAGTGACACAAAGAAAGGAAGGACAAAGAGAGGAGGGAAGGATGGAGGGAGAAAAGGAGGAAAGGAAGGAAGAAAGGAACGTGTAAGCCTTGGTTTGGAGTCCCTGGATCAAGGGAGCCAACCATTCACAATCTCTGTGGGGACAGTTTCAGAGCCTAAAGCTTGTATGTACGACCAAGCCACTGACCCGTTCATGACATCAGCAACTCCATGACATCCAAGATCTGAGTGGTCACTGACTGCAGAGGGAAACAGACTCGGGTAGACCCTAGAGCTCAGGGTGGGTCACAGAATTTCAGTCTACCCTGGCTCAAGGAGTTTATTTTCTGGTCAGATAAGAAGAAACTGTCCAAGGGCTAGGGAAGTATAGGGTGAGGGAGTGTCAAGAGGGTTGTGGTAAGGGATAAGCAGGAAGATGAAGAGAGAGGACAATCTCAGATCAAGTGTGTCAGGCCATGGGAGCCATGATCTCATCTGACAACCTAGACCATCAGTGATAGAGCCTTCAACCCAGCCACATGCCTATTAATACTCCTGGTACTCTGGGTTCACCGTTGACGACCTGGATGTCATCTGCTGCAGGATGCCTGTGCAGTACATCCTTGGGGACTGGGACTTTTGCTGGCTCAATCTGAAGATGACACCCCCAGTGATCATTCCTCGACTAGAGACAGAGGTAAGCGTGCTACTAGAACAGGACACCCAGGGAATGAGGGTGAGAGTCAGACCCGTGCTGCCCCCAGACTTCCTCTAGGGGACTCTAGGGCCCCATTACTGCCATCCTCAGAAGTAGAGGTGGGTCTCTTTGCTGGCTCAGCCTTTAGTCTAGATGGCAGATTGGGATTCAGAGAGGGCGGACTGAAGGTCGAGGCTAGTGGGAAAACCAGAGGCAGTGGGCTCGGAGCAGGGTTGTTTCTTTGAGGATACTCACAACCCAAGAACATTCCTGGGATGGATGGGCCCTTTTCTCCTCCCTGAGAGAGAGGGACCTAGAGCCTCCAGTCTGCATCCCTTGGATGAGAAATCACTTCATTCCCATATCCTGTGGTTGGATAACTAGACCTCACCTGACTGGCCAGTGTCAAGGCAGGAGAGTGAGAGATCTTGAGTCCTTGATGAGGTCATGGGATCCTCAGTATGAGAATGTACTTGAACATCCTGACTTGGTGCATGGTCAGTCCCATCTAAGACTGCCATGACCTAGGACATAGAATCGAGAGACTCAGAGCAGGATGGGATCTAGTCTGTGAGTTTTGAGTATTATGTGTGCCCTTTGAGCTCCCCTGTGCTCACCTGCTTCCTTTTCTTGGGTGGGTCTATGCTAGAAAAAGCTTAAAACTAGGGCCTGGGTACCATCACTTGTTTCATGCTCAAAACTAGCTTTATAGTAGAGTTTGAAATTTGGTATTGATATTCCTCCAGCAGCGTTCTTTCCAATGAGGAGCGTATTTTCTATTCAATGTCTTTTATTGTTCCATATGAATTTTTGGATTGCCTGCTCTATTTCCTTGAAGAATGAGGTTGGAATTTTGATAGGTATCACATTGAATTTGTAGATAGCCTTGGGAAGTATTGCCATTTTCAAAATGTTAATATTTTCAATCCAAGAGCATGGGAGTTTTTGCCATTTTTGGCTTAAGGTGTCTAGTCCTTCAGACACCTTAAGCCATGAGCCGGTGACTAACACCTGTCCTCTCACACGTGTCATCCTGGCCATTTGGGAGGCTGAGATCCAGGGTACATCATTTCCCAGCTAGGCAGGAAAGTCCCTCCAGAGCCTCATCTCCAATCTCTAACTGGAAGTGGCACTGTGGCTCAAATGGTAGAGCACTGGCCTTGAGGAAAATTAGACATCAGGGACAGTACTTAAGCCCTGAGTTCAAGCCCCTCAACCAAAACAAAAAACAAAAATTCAAACAAGAAGGAAAGATACCTCTTCCTTGCTTGCAAGAGATGTTGAAGTAGTAGGTTGCAAATCAAAACAACATTAAGATACTACCTCACCCCAGTTAGAATGGCAAAAATGAAGAACTCTAATAACAACAGATGCTGGAGGGGATGTGGACAGAAGGGAACCTTACTTCATTGTTGGTGGGAGTGTAAACTTGTTCAACCACTTTGGAAAGTAGTATGGAGGTTCTTCAAAAGACTCCACATAGAGCGCCCCTATGACCCACCAATCCCACTTTTGGACATTTACCCAAATGTTTACAAACAAGACCACACTAAAGCTACCAGCACAACTATGTTTATTGCAGCATTATTTACCATAGCTAAGATATGAAACCAACACAGATGCCCCTCAGTAGATGAATGGATCAAGAAAATGTGGTATATATATACACCATGGAATTCTATGCCTCCATCAGAAAGAATGACATTGCCCCATTTGTTAGGAAACGGAAAGACTTGGAAAAAATTATATTAAGTGAAGTAAGCCAAGCCCAAAGAAACTTAGGTCCCATGGTTTCCCTTATTTGCAATATTTATTATATATACGAGTCAAGCAGAAAAGGTTAGGTAAGTTGATGTTAGGAAAATGAACCCTAAGGTTTATATTTAAATGTTTTTTTTTTTCATGCATTTGTTTCTAATGCATTTATAAGATTATTTCTTTGTTGCTTTGTATGTCCCTCCCCCACAGTACAATCCCTGCTTTCACTGTATTTAATTATGGTATAATTTGTGGAGGGGAAGGGGAAAAAGAAGTCCTTTAAGTAAGGAAACAGGCTGACCCTTGCATCAATGAGAAGTACAAGTTGTCATATCGAAAAAGAAAATTACAACTTTGGTGGGGAGGGAAGGTTGGTTGGGGGTAGGGAGAAGCTTGGAAGGGATAGGAAGGGGAAACAAAGGAGGAGGCTACAATGCTTGATAAGAAATGTACTCCTTATCTTGCCCATGTAATTGTAACCCCTGTGTACAGTATTTTCACAATAAAAAAAGAAAGAAAGAAAAGAGATGAAGAAAAAAAAAAAGAAGTTGGGTGTAGCCGGGCACTGCCAGTGGCTCACAACTGTTATCCTAGCTACTCAGGCGGCTGATATCTAAGGATCACGGTTCAAAGCCAGCTTGGGGAGGAAAATCAGTGAGACTTTATCTCCAATGAACCACCAGAAAATTGGATGTGTTGCTGTGGCTCCAGTAGTAGAGTGCACACTTTCATCTGAAGGGCTGAGGGCCTGCTGGCTAGCCCAAAGTTCAAACCCCATAACCTACAACCAAACAAAAGGTAGCTCAATTTTCTCCATAACTGTGTACAGTAGAAATTCCATGATGTGTTGTGAACCATTCCAGACATGTGAGTGGCTCTGAGTTGTTTTGTCTACATTTGGTGTGATGATGGTAGTACCATCATCTCTGGGGTGCAATATTCAGGGTGCTCAGGGACTGCTGAGGCTTTGGGCTACCAGTGTATCTGTCTGTATGTTCGTGTGTGTGTCTGTGTGTGTCTGTGTCTGTGTGTTTGGATGTAGAAGACCTGGGCCTTGAACTCAGGTCTAGGTGAAGTTCCTATGCTTCTGTGCTCAAAGGTAGTGCACTAACACTTGAGCTGCAGCTCCATTTCTGGCTATTTGGTGGTTCATTGGAGATAGGAGCCTCACAGACATTTCTCTGCTGGCTGGCTTTGACCTCAGCCTCCTGAGTAGCTCGGATGACAGGTGTGAGACACCAGTTCCATATGTGTGTGTGTGTGTGTGTGTGTGTGTGTGTGTGTGTGTGTGTGTGTGTGTGTGTGTTTCCCTCATCTTTCTCTGTCCCCTTCCTGGGTGCCTGTCTGCCTCTTTCTGACCTCGGATGGTGCCCCTCCTCCACACTGACCTTGTCTTTATCCTCCTATCAGGGTCTACACTGAGTCTTAAATTGCCAGAGACCTGAGTTTAAGCTTTTCTTTGGAGCCCAAGTCCAGCTGTCCAAATCTTTGGTTGCCTGCAGGGGATTCTGGGTCAGCCTGGGCAGCTGTAATAAAGTCTTGCCTGTCTCTGGGTGGAGAACTCAGACATAGGATGTCCTGCCCTTTTCCTCAGCTAGACTTCTGGCTGCATGTCCCTCTCAGCAGGCTGTCTTTGGAGTGGGGGAAGGGGGTTGCCAGTGGCTCTGGCCAACTCCAGCTTGATAGTGGACTGAAGGCCGCCCAACCAAGGAGGATTCCGGGCTGCATTGGAGGTGATTCCAAGGTGGGTTGGAAGTATCTGTTAGTGTCTAGGAAATGTCAATGTACTTTATCGCAGCCAAGTCTATCTTCCAGCCGCAGCTGGGTCTCTCCAATCCTTCTAGAGAATTCTGGATGCCCAGAATACAGAGGCACAGACTTTAGATTCCAGGGCCAGGGAATTGGGGGAGGAGACACTGTTGTGGCCAATACCTCAATGTTCTGGGGCATTAGTCTTGACCTGGGTATGCACCCATTGTGCACGTCACTTCTTAACCCAGAGCTGGCCAGAAACAGGCCACTTGTGGTGGTGCTGTGGAAGTAGCAGGAGTGGAAGTGAGAACTAGGATGACCAACATCTGGATTTATGGCCTGAGAGAGGGGGGGCTCAAAAGATGTCTTTAAAAAAACAAAACTTTTAGAGCTGGAACTCAGGCCCTAGGCACCGAGCTTCCTTTGCTCAAATCTAACACTCTACCCCTTGAATCACAGCTCACATTTCATTTTTTTTAGTGGTTTAGTGGAGACAAGAGTCTCACGAACTTTCCTGCCTGGGCAGGCTTCAAGCTGCCATCTTAAGAGCTCAGCTTCTTAAGTAGCTAGGATTGCTGGTATGACCCACTGGCACCTGTTAAGAAAGTGTGTGTGTGTGTGTGTGTTTGTGTGTGTGTGTGTGTGTGTGTGTGTGTGTGTGTGTGTGTGTGTGTGTGTGTGTTTACCAGGGCTTGAACTCAGAGCCTAGGTGGTGTCCTTTAGCTTGTTTGCACAAGGTTGGTGCTCTACCACTTGTACTCCTGTAGCTCTGCTTCCCAGATTTTTGGTGATTCATTGGAGATAAGAGTCTGCCCACCCAGGCTAGCTTTGAATCTTGATTGATCCTCATGTGTCAGCCTTGAGTAGCTAGGATTATAGGCATGAGCCACTGCATCCAGCTGCAAGGCTGTCTCTTCATACTTTCTTCTGTTCTAACAGGTGTGTACTTGCCCTGGCCTAGATCTCTGATCTCCACATCAGCTCCCAGCAGCCCTTGACTGTGTGGAGAACATAAAGCTCAAACCTGTCAAGCATCCAATTTCTATGTCCTCAGGTGAGGGTAGGTTTCCTCTGAAGCCTGGAGGAATAGTGGGACGGGGAGGAAGGTTAGCTGTAGCTGGGTGCTAGGCTGGGAGAGAAGTACACTCTCTTAGCCAAGAAGGAAAGTGTGGTCAGATGTTCATAGCTTATGCTCTCATATTCCTAGCTCCTCAGGAGGCTGAGATCTAAGGATTGGCATTCAGAGGCAGCCCAGCTCATTTTTCGTTCTTTCTTTCTTTCTTTCTTTCTTTCTTTCTTTCTTTCTTTCTTTCTTTCTTTCTTTCTTTCTTTCTAGTATCAGTAGGATCTATTTTTGTGTGTGTGTGAAAATACTGTACAGAGGAGTTACAATTACATGGGCAAGATAATGAGTACATTTCTTATCACCAGCTCACTTTTCTAAAGTGTGTGAGACTCTCCTTTCCCAATAACCACCTGAAAGCTGGAAGAAAAGCTGTGGCTCAAGTGGTAGAGTTGCTAGCCTTGAATGAAAAGTGAGGGTCAGAGCCTGGATCCTGATTTCAAGCCCTAGTACCAAGATGTGCCCATGCACACACACACACACACACACACACACACAGAGGAAGGTAGTAATGATGAGCTGAGCTATAACTGGGGGCAGTTCAGAGGCACAGTCATAGTAAACTCTTGACACATCAGTTATTTCTCCCCAACTCTTTCTTGGGCTGAGGGGTCTGGTGCATGGAACCTGCACCTCCATCCATGTCTAGGGTACAGGATCAAGGGAAGAACACGATGGATGATCATTTATATTCGGTGCATGATTGCAGACCTTCATCTGCCGCAGAACATTGGTGAGGAAAGCAGAGCTCTGAGCCCTGGAACTCCTGGGATAGCCACTGCTACAAGCAGCAGCCAGCCAGCTGTGGATTCCTGAGCCTACAAGTGTTTCATGAGCCCAACTCAACACCCACCCAAAGTGTGCCTGACAAATTTTCCCCCCATGCCATCTTGCAGCTCTTGCCTCTCCTGGCCCAGAAACCTGGTCTGAAATATTGATTCACAGCTCAGATCCACAGTGCACCCATGACAGATGCCATTCTGATGACCTGGCCAATGATCTCCGTGCCCCAAGGCTAGACCCTTCTCTGATACTTTGGCCTGCTCTGTAGGTAAAGGCTCCCAAAGAGGCTGCTTTCAAGACTTGTAGGACACCTACATCTTGGGAGACCCTTAGGGGCCCACTGGAAATTTCTCTGCCTAGAGCCACAGAGTGAGGTTCAAGCAGACCAGGTGTTGGTCATGGGGCTTGAACTCTGGGACTGGGCACTGTCCCTTCAGCTCTTCAGCTTACCACTTGAACCACAGTAACACTTTCAGTTTTCCTGTGGTTCATTGGAGATCAGAGTCTCCCGGACTTTCCTGCCTGGGCTGGCTTTGAACCATGATCCTCAGATCTCAGCCTCCTGAGGAGCTAGGAGGATAGGCATGAGCCAACAGCACCCAACTGATGTGGACTTTCACCACAGTGGACTAACAACTCCTGAAAGCTTTTCTTTATTTTTTATGTGCCAGTACTGGGGCTTGAACTTAGATTCTGGACTCTAGTCTCTTTAATTTTTGCCTCAAGCCTGACATGCTACCACTTGAGCCACAGTTCCTTTTCTGATTTTGGTAGTTCATCCGCAAGAAGAGTCTCACTAACTTTCCTCCCCTGAGCTGGCTTTGACCCACAACTTCTGATCTCAGTCTTCTGAGTAGCTAGGATTTGCAGGGGTTGAATCACCACTGGCTTTGGGCTAGAAGCTTTTCTTAAACAA
Organism: Dipodomys merriami; assembly: GCF_024711535.1. NCBI lineage: Eukaryota > Metazoa > Chordata > Mammalia > Rodentia > Heteromyidae > Dipodomys > Dipodomys merriami. Next base: position 166,100 of record NW_027202686.1, read on the forward strand.
GTGTTCTTCCCTGCATTTGCCCTGAGTCCTCCATGTAAAGGATGTCTGAGGGTCAGGAACTGTGAAAAATAGGCTTCCAGCCACAGGAAATGGCTGGGATCCATGGTGAAAAGCCAAGGTAATCTTCCCCTTGGGCCCCATACTGGGACCTCCTCCATCTGCCTTTCCTGTGGCTCAAGTACAAACCTTGACCCAGCCTTGAATGTCCTGCCAGACTTAAGCCACAGAACCTTCATTCCACCCACACCACCTATTCTACATCACACCTCAGGAAACTTTGTGCATGTTGTACCTTCTGCCTGAGGCTCTGTATCTTGTTCCACATCTTAGAACGCCTGTGGAATTTTGGCAATAGTTATTTCACCTCCCGGAGCAAGTCTTTCCTTCCCTTTTCCCTCTTTTTTTTTTTTTAATATTGAGTTGCTAGAGATGGAACTTGTGCAGGCTGACTGGCAAATGCTCTAGCTTGGTGTGTGTGTGTGTGTGTGTGTGTGTGTGTGTGTGTGTGTGTGTGTGTGTGTGTGTGTGTGTGTGTGTGTGTGTGTGTGTGTGTGTGTGTGTTTGTGCCAGTCCTGAGGATTGAATTCATGGCCTGGATGCTATCCCTGAGGTTTTGTGGTCAAGGCTAGCACTCTATTCCTTGAACCACAGCTCTATTTCTGACTTTTTGGGTGTTTGATTGGAGAAAAGTTTCTCATAAAGACTTTCATGCTTGCAATTGTGATCCTCAGATCTCAGCCTCCTGAGTAGCTAAGATTACAGCTGTGAGCCACCAGCAACTGTCGGCTACCCTACTTCTTACCTCTAACCTTGGCCCTCCTATGAGTACCAGAAGAATATGTCTCACCAGGATCAGTTTTTTGCCAGACTTGGGGCTTGAACTCAGAGTCTGGGCATGATCCTAAGTTTCTTTTGGTCAAGGCTAGCACCCTTATCACTTAAGCCACAGTGCCACTTTTGGCTTTTTCTACTTCTGTGATACTGAAGGCTTTGTCCGTGCTAGGTAAGCACTCTTCTACTAAGCCACATTCACAGCCCAAGGCTCACTTTTGACAGGAACTATGAGGGTGGAATTTATTGGCTTGCCCCTTTGGGTGCAGAAATAGCTGGCTATTTCATATCTTTGCCAAGATTTGGGACCAGCCTGTGACTCAGCAATGAGGAATGGTGAATGAGGGATAGCCACCAGGCCCCAGAGGAGTAGGCTCAAATATCCTTCAGAGGGATAGAGAATATGGAGCCAGAACCTTTGACAACTCCTACAGCCTAGGAACTGTGATCTCCCTGGAGGCAGTGGCTGGCTGCTAGGTGTCCTGATGGGACATCTCAGCCAGAACATAAGGCACCCATTGCACAGCCCTGGCAAAGCCCGCTGGGCTTCAGTTATTAAATGGCAGAGAAGGATGCTTTGTTCAACGTGCTGGCTCAGACTTAGGACTCTCTGAGGCCTTGCACAAGTTGGGAGGATGGACATGGGAAACCTGCTGAAAGCCCATCATCCATACATCATCCATCCATACACAGAGACATGGAGGTATTGCTTCCTTTGGGGGGGGAGGGTGAGGCAGGTCCATGGTTGTACTATGAGAATAGGCCCTGTCCCTGAGCTCCTTTTGCTCAAGGATAGCACTCTGCCCTTGAGCCACTGCCCCACTCATGGTTTTTTTCCCCCTGTCATCTCTTACAGAGAAGAGTGTTGTGGACTTTCCTGCCCCAGATGAATTCAAATTGGCATTCTCTACATCTCAGCCTCAGGAGGAGTTAGGGTTATAGGCAGGAGCCACTGACACCTGGCTTTCTTTTCTTCTTGTTCTTTTTTTTAAATCGTGACCATCTGAAATCTTCAAGGTGTCATTCCAATGGTTTGCATTCACAGTAATCTACCCAGGCCTGGAATTCGAATGCTATGACTACCACCCACAAATGGAGGGAGATCCTGATGAACTCATTCCTGTTCATGTGAATGCTAATGGAATGTAATAAAAGTAATAATTAAATTTGCAGTTAATTCATGATTCTATTTTAGAATGCCACAAAAAAATTATTGGATTTATATCTTCATTCTAGCACCATGGTCTGATTAAGGATATTGACTAATTTGTAATTAATGCTTTTATAAGTATTCAACCATGATACTTCATTAAATGGAGTAATAATTTAGTAACTAGTAATAGGTAAGAACATATATATAATTTAATAATATCCTCACATTCTCTCTTTGTATATGTGTGTATATATATATACATACATATGCAGGTATATATGTATGTATATATACATATTATATATATATATATATATATATATATATATATATATATATATATATATATATATATATATATATGGTGGCTTGATTACAGGTCCTCAAAATTTCCTGGATGCTCAATTTGCCAGAGGCTGGTGTGCTAAGACTGACTCCATTTATGGATTGGGCATTGTAGGTGAGTTGAAATCCCAGCATCGCCAAAAATTTATTTGTGGAGTAAGAAGCCAATTTGACACATTTTTTTCCTTCTCTGTGAAAGTCCTGTGTCTCAATACAAGGTATAATCCATATACAAATATATCCTATGTGATAGATATAATAAAGGAAATGTTATATGTGTAATAATAATAAATAAATAAGGGTAATAAATGTCATATGCAGTAGAACCCATATAAGTAAATAGATCTTATATACATGAATATTATTTTTTCCAGTGCTGGGGCTTCAATTCAGGCCCTGGGAACTGGTCTGAATTTCTTTTTTTTTTTTTCTTTCTTTCTTTCTTTTTTTTTTTTTTGCCAATCAAGTTGCCTGAACTCTGGGCCTGGGCACTGTCCCCCAGCTCTTCATTTCAAAGCTCTACCACTTGAGCCACTTCTAGCTTTTTCTGCTTATGTGGTGCTGAGGAATTGAACCCAGGGCCTCATGCATGCAAGGAAAGCACTCTACCACTGAGCCACCTTCCCAGCCCCATGAATTTCTTGTCTTCAAGGACGGTGAGATTTCCCCTTCACACACAGTGTCACAGAGTTACCCAGACCCTGAGTTCAAATCCCAGGCCTGCTAGAAAAATGGTGCAATTTCCTAACCAGGGTTTTATTGTTATTATTACTATTTTTTGGCCTAGCACAGGGCTTGAACTCAGGTCTTCGCATCTCTGCCATAGCTGATCATTGGATCCTACCACCCTACTTCAAATTTCGGAGCTGGCAAAAAAAAAATTAATAAATAAAAAGGAGAAGGATAAAACTGAGAAGTTAAAGAAGGTGGTTTTACTTTTTTTCCTTTGTATTGTGACCATCCTGGGTCTAAATTACAAGCCCCAGAATGTGTACATGACATTTCATTGCTAATGTTTCGTGGGCTATTAGGGAATCTATAGCAGAAACCAGCAACTTATTCTTGGAGGTCGAATCTTAGAACTGCCACTAATGAATGGTGGGAGGTTCTAAGAAACACATTCTGATATACATACGTACAAATGGAATGTTAAAAAAGTATCATTTAAATTAGTGGTTAGTGTATGATTATATCCTAAAATTATACACAACAATTATTCTAAATTGACTAATTTTCAATTAATACTTTATTATGTATTCAATCATGATACTTAAAAAAGGAAGGAATAATTTAATTGCCAAAAATTGGTAGTATTATCATATATGCAGTTTCATAATATACAGATATCTCATTTGTTTTATATATATACATCTATCTATCTATTTATCTATCTCTATCTATCTATCTATCTATCTATCTATCTATGTATCTATCTATCTCTATCTATCTATCTATCTATCTATCTATCTATCTATCTATCTATCTATCTATCTATCTATCTCTATCTACCAATCTACTCATTTATCTGTTTATTCACTTGACACTCCTGGTGCTCAGTGATAGAATGCTCACTGAGTATGTCCAAAGCCCTGGGTTCCATTCCTCAGTACCAGTTGCACAGAAAAATCCAGAAGTCATGCTGTTGCTCAAGCAGTCCAGTACCAGCTTTGAGCACAAAAGTTTAGGGACTGTGTCTAGACACTTACTCAAGATGCAGAACTGGCACCAAAACAAAACGATAGAATGTTCTGACTGCAAAGATTTAAGGATAGGACTGCAAATACATCATCATAGAGCAAGCTAGGAGTCTGGTGCTGAGAGCTGCAATCTAACCTGACTAGGCAGAAGTAAATTGCTTGCAACCCAGCTACACAGAACCAGATCCTTCTGGGGGCTGAGATCAGACACTGGTGGTTTTAAAATCCAGCCCTGACAGGAAGTCTGCAAAACTCTGAGCTGTGGCTCAAAGTGGTAGAGCTCTAGCCTTGAGCAAAAGATCTTAGGACAGTACCCACAAACTTTCAGTGGAATCCCCGTGGCTGACTCACCACCCCCCCACAAAAAACCTACCCCTCTAAATCATTAGATGTGAACTTTGTGTAGTTTGGTGACACTGATGAAAGCACCCTAATTCTAATGACAGCATGTGTGATACAGCTATGTCATGTGTCTTATATGTGGAATGGTGTACTGAGTGCATTCTTGTATCTGGTCCTTGTAAAAGCTCCACAGATTATTGTGCTGATGACAACCTTGAGGCTCAGATATGTCCCCATGTCAGGGCCTAAATGATGTATGTACTGAACTCTAATGAGTTTTCTCTTGCAGAGAATTGTTTTGGTTTATTTTTCTCGGTCATGAACCTTGAACTCAGGGCCTAACCAGTGACCCTTCCCTGTTGGGCTCATGGTTAGCACCCTACTGAGGGGACCCAAGGACACCCTTACAAAAGTGGTACAGTCTAGGCCTCTGTGGCTGATATCTGTCATCCTGCCTACTTTGACACATTTTTTTTTTCCTTCTCTGTAAAAATCCTGGGTCTCAGTATGAAGTATAATCCATATGCAAAAATATCCATGTGATAAGATGTAATAAATGAAATAAATGTTATATATGTAATAATACTAAATAAAATAAATAATGAATAAATAAGGGTAATAAATATCATATGGAGGAAGCCCATGTATGTAAAAATATCACATAAATGAATATTATCTTTTCCATTGCTGGCGCTTAAATTCCGGCCTGGAAACTGGTCTGAAATTCTTGTCTTCAACAACAGTGAGCTTCCCCTCCCCCGCAGTGTCACAGAGTTACCCAGACCCTGAGTTCAAATCCCAGGCCTCCCAGAAAAATGGAGCAATTCCAAGTCACAGCCTTAATTTACTTTGTCCAGGCCCCGGGCTTGAACTCAGCTTGTGGCAATTCTGCCTCAGGTTCGATCACCCTAGGCTGGGGTGCAGCCAATGGACCCACAACCCATCCTGAGATCCTAGGACCCGAATTCAAATCTCGGGACTGATAAAAAAAATGGAGAATGGCAGGGAACGTGGCTCAGTAGTAGAGTGCTTGCCTTGAATGTATAAGGCCCTGGGCTTGATTCCTCAGCACCACATATAAGCAGAAAAAAGCGGTAAGTGGTGCAATGGCTCAAGTGGTAGAACACTAGTCTTGAGTAAATAGTTGAGGAACAGTGTCCAGACCCACATTTCTGGCCCCACAACCAACAAAAAAGAAAAAAAAAAGAAAGACAGAGAGGGGAAAAAGAAGAATAAGGCTAAAATTGGGAAGTTCCAGAAGGCGGTTTTACTTTGTTTTTTCCTTTGCATTGTGACCATCCTGGGTCTAAATGAAAGGGCCCGGAAAGAGTATGTGACCTTACACTGCTGAAGTTTGGTGGGCTATCAGGCAAACCATAGCCAAAACCAGGAACGTATGCCCACGGTTCAAATCCCGGGACTGCCACCTAGGAATGGCGGGAGATCCTAAGAAGCCCATTCCGACATACATCCATATGAATGTAATGTTGTAAAAGTAACAATTACATTAGTAGCTAGAATATGATTACATTTTAAAATTGTAAACAATAATCATAGTACATTGACTATTTTTCAATTAATATTTTATTATATTTTCAACATTGAGAAATAAAGGAGAAAATAATTTAATTATGGATAATTGGTAGTAATATAGTATATGTAATTTAATAATATACAGATATCTTTCTTATTTTATACATATATATATATGTATATATATAAGCCATGTATATATCTATTTCTACACTTGTCATTCCTGGGGCTCAGTGATAGAGTGCTTGCCTAGTATGTATGAAGCCCTGGGTTCGTTTCCACACTACCAGATGCACAGAAAATGCCAGAAGTGGTGCTCTTACTCAAGCACCAAAGAAAAGTTAGAATGTTCTAACTGCAAATATACAAGGCCAGGACTTTAAATATTTCATGACAGAGCAAGCCGGGAATGTGAAGATGACGGCTACCATCTATCCTGACAGCCAGAGGTTAACAGCTGCAAACCAACTCCATTGAACCAGACGCTGCTGGCTCATCTCTAGCTGCTCAGGGGATGAGATCTGACACTGGTGGGTTGAAAACTCAGCCTGGCAGGAAGTCTGTGAGACTCTGAGCTGTGGCTCAACATGGTAGAGCTCTAGCCTTGAGGAAAAGATCTTAGGATAGTACCCACAACTTATGAGTGCAACCCCTGAGTCTGATGACCCTTCACCCACTTACCTCCCCACCCCCGACTAACCACCCGTCTAAACTATTAGATATGAACTTGTGTGGTTCCTGACATGTTTATGAAGGAATGGTGATACTGACAAAAGCATCCTAATTCTAATGACAACTTGTGGGATACAGCTATATGAAGAGTCCTTCCTGGGGTGCTAGGTCCTTCACAGGGTGCTCTTTGCTGAGTCCTTCACAGGGTGCTATGTGCTGAGTCCTTCATGGGGTGTATTCTTTCATCTGGTCCTTGTTAGAGCTCCACAAGTAAGATGATTGTGCAGATGAGAAACTTGAGGCACAGATATTTCCCAAGGCAGTTCCAAATTTATGAATGTACTGAACTCTATTGACTTGTCTCCTGCAGACAATTGTTTTGATTTAGTTTTCTCCATCATGAACCTTGAACTCAGAGCCTAGACTCTCATTTTCCTCTTATGCTCATGGCTAGCACTCTACCACGCCAAGCCAAGGACCCCCTCGCAGCAAAGTGTCATGGGTTAGGTGTCTTTAACTGAGTTCTATCATCCTGCCTGCTCAGGAAGCTGAGAATCTGGGTTCAAAACTATCCCACACACAAAAGGTCCCATGACACTATCATCTCCTATTCACCACTTAAAAACTTGAAGTGGAAGCTGGGTGCCGGTGACTCATGCCTGTCATGCTAGCTACTTACTCAGCAGGCTGAGAGCTCAGGATCATGGTCCAAAGCCAGCCTGAGCAGGAGATT